>NC_060287.1:39186917-39196298 GCF_021613505.1 Equus quagga | reverse complement strand
ACGGGGGGCAGGGGCTGGGCTGGCAGCACGAGGGGGCTGGGCAGGGGCCGGCCCCAGAGCAGACCGGTGTGCAGGAGACGGGAACACAGCAGGCCTGCTGGCAGGGGGAGGAGGCACAGCATGAGGGCTGGCAGCTAGACTGCTGGCAACACGAGGAGTCTGAGCAGAGGGAGGGCCCAGAGCAGACAGGCACACAGCACACGGGCTTGCAGCAGATGGGGGTGCAGCAGACGGGCACGCAGCAGGCCTGCTGGCAGGGGGAGGAGGCGCAGCATGAGGGCCGGCGGCTAGACTGCTGGCAACACGAGGAGTCTGAGCAGAGGGAGGGCCCAGAGCAGACAGGCACACAGCACACGGGCTTGCAGCAGACGGGGGTGCAGCAGACGGGCACGCAGCAGGCCTGCTGGCAGGGGAAGGAGGCGCAGCATGAGGGCTGGCAGCTAGACTGCTGGCAGCACGAGGGCGTGCAGGAGCTGGTGCAGGCTGCCTGGCAGGGGCTGCACACACAGCTGGCGGGGGTGCAGACGAGGCTCAGGCAGGGGGCCGGGGCGCAGCAGCTGGGGGCACAGCAGGGGGGCTCGCAGCAGCTCTCTGGGCCGTCGTCCACCTGCCAGGAGGAGTCAGGGCAGGAGTCCCAGGCACCGGGCTGGCAGACCCGGCTGCCATAGCTGAGGTCGCTGGAGCAGACGGACAGGGTGGAGGCGGCCATGGTGGGGCGGTGGAGCTGGAGGAGGGTGGAGTGTGTGTGTGAGTGTGCATGGTGCCAGGGGCAGTGGCTTTTATACCCCTCTGGGGTGTGTGTTGTCCCAGCAGGAGGCCGCATACCCTCCCTTCCTTGTTGGTGTTTTGCACTGTGAGGACCTTCATTATGGCCGGTCCACTGCCATGAAATGTCCTTCCTCAGCTCGTAAAACGTGGACCATGCTGGTCAGGGCTGCTGTCCCAGTCCTGAGTCTGCCCTGCAGGGACACCTGCCTGAAGGAGCAGCCTCCTTGTGGCTGACCCTCCAGCTTCCACAGGGCGGGTCATATGTCAGGACGCCTGGTGACAGTGGCTTTGGGCCCATGGGGACGCATTCTGTGTGGGTCCAGGCTCTGTGTGCAGGCTCCGACCTGGGCCGGCAGGCCAGACCTGTGACTGGGGGACAAGTGGCCGAGGTGCCTGTTTTGGGGACAAGACAGTGTGAGGACGGCCCTTCCTGGGTGGGCTCTGTGAACTTGATGGTCCCGATGTTGGCCCAGGGCAGCGAGGAGGATGTGGCCCAAGGACTGGTGAGGGCCTCCACTCCTTGAGAAGGAGATGGAACATTCCAGCAAGGCCGGCGCTCCCTTGTTCTTAGGAGGATCAGATTCAGGGACTGACCTTTGGGTCCTAAATCGCATCCCCAGAGCCCATGGTTAGTTGTCCTGAGGGAGGCAGGTCTGGGGTCGGGGCCCGAGGGTCAGGGCGGGATTTAATCTGGAGGAGGAGGCAGGGCACGAGGCTGGTGTGGAGAAGCTGGAGGACAATCCATCATCAACGTGATTTCAAATGAAACCCAAAGGGAATCTCTTTGGTACATAAATTGGGACTATTGAACTGTCAGAAAATAGTGGTGTGCATTATGGATGAAAGGTCATATGAAAATTAAACAGTTCTTACAACTAAAACAGGGTGAGATACAAGGTATTCCATATGAAATTCAAAACACTCAAATTTCCAAGAAGCGTATGAAATGCTAGTTGATCTCATTAACAATTAAATTTCTCAGATTACAACATAAATGTCCCACCTGTACGATCACCCAAGATTTAGGATCTTAGGGCTGTTGGGCATGGGGGCCTCACTCTTAGAAACCTTTAGCAGCTATGATTTTTTAAAATTGTGATAACACTTAATATAAAATTTGCCTTTTTATCCATTTTAAATTGTACAATTTAGTGGCATTTAGTACAGTCACAATATTGTGCAACCATGAGCACTACCTAGTTCCAGAACATTCTCATCACTCCAAAAGGAAATCCTATGCTGTTAAGTAGCCCCTCTCCAGCTCCTGTCAATCACTGCCCTGGTTTCTGTCTCTATGGATTTGCCTATTCCACATATTTCATATGAAAGGAATCATACAATATGTGGCCTTTGTCTCGGACTGTTTTCACTTAGCATGATGTTTTCCATATTTCCAGATACATTGTAGCATGTATCAGTGCTCCATTCCTCTTTATGGCTGAATACTATTCCACCGTATGCATGTACCACATTTTATTCATCCAATCAGCAGTTGATGGACATTTGGGTTATTTCCACCTTCTGGCTAATGTAAATAATGCTGCTATGACAGTTTTTGTTCAAGTTTTTGCTTGAACACTTCTGTTTGAGTCTCTTGGGGTATCTACCTAGGAGCTGAATTGCTGGCTCAATTGGTAACTCTGTGTTTAACTTGTGAGGACCCGCCAGATTGTTTTCCACAGCAGTGGCACCATTTTACATTCCTAGCAGCAGTGTATCAGGGTTTCTATTTCTCCACGTGCTTGCTGACATTTGTTATCTTTTTCTTTTTTTTTTTAAATTCTAACCACCCTATTGGGTGTGACGTGGTGTCTCACTGTGCCTTTGATTTGCATTTCCCCAATGACCAATGATAGTGGGCTTCCTTTCATGTGCGTGTTGGCCATTTGCTTATCTTCTTTGGAGAAATGTCTATCAAAGTGCTTCATCCATTTTTAATTGGCTTGTTTGTCTTTTTGTGTTGATTGTAGGAGTTCTTTATGTATTCTGAATACAAAACCCTTACAGAATTATGATTTGCACATATTTTCTCCCATTCTGTGAGCTGTCTTTTTACTCTCTTGATGGTGTCCTTTGATACACTCTGATAATTTTGATGAAGTCCAGTTTATCTGTAGTTTCTTTTGTTTCTTGTGCTTTTGGTGTCATATAGAAGAAACCATTGCCAAGTCTAAGGGCATGCAGGCTTCTTCAAGAGTTTTATAGCTTTGGCTCTTGTTTTTAGGTACTTGATCCATTTTGAGTTAATTCTTGTATATGGCATGAGATAAGGTTCAGCTTCATTCTTTTGCATGTGGAGATCCAGTTGTCCCAGAACCATTTGTTGAAGAGACTATTCTTCCCCCATTGAATGGTCTTGACTCTCTTGTTAAAAATCAGTTGACCATCGATGTATGGGTTTGTTTCTGGACTCTCAATTTTATTCCATTGATCTGTATGTGTATCCTTATGCCAGTGCCACTGTTTCGATTACTGTAGCTTTGTAGTAAGTTTATTTCTTCATTGTTAAGTTGGATGTCTTTTATTTCTTTTTCTTGCCCAGCTGCTCTGTCTAGAACTTCCAGTACAATGTTGAATACAAGTGATGAAAGTGGTCACCTTTGTCTTGTTCCTGATCTTAGGGGGAGAGCTTTCAGTCTCTCACCATTGAGCATGACGTTAGCTGTGGGATTTTCATGATGTCCTCTAGTATGTTGAGGAAGTTCCCTCTATTTAAAGTTTATTGAGTGTTTTTATCATGAATGAGTGTTGGCTTTTTTCTGCATCAATTGAGGTGATCACAGGACTTCCCCTCTTCGTTCTATTACTGTGGTGCATTATACTGATTAGTTTTCATGTATTGAATCTCACTTGCTTTCTTGGGAGACATCCCACTTGGTTTTGGTGGAAAATCCTTTTGCTATGCTGCTGCATTTCGTTTGATTGTAATTTGTTGAGGATTTTTAAAATCTTTATCTATAAGGAGCATTGGTCTATAGTTTTTCATTTGTTTACCTTGTCTGACATTGATATCAGGGGAATGCTGACTTCATAGCATGAGTTAGAAAATGTTCCTCATCTTCAGTTTTTTGGAAGAGTTTGAGAAGATTGGTGTTAATTGTTCTCTAAATGTTTAGTAGAATTCATCATTGAAGCCATCTGGTCCTGGGCTTTTCTTTTTGGGGAGGTTTTTGATGACTGATGTCATCTTGTTACTTGTTTTAAGTCTGGTCAGTTTTTGTATTTATTCTTGAGTCAGTTCACTCACTTTAGATCAAAATATACAAATAGATAGAAAGTAAAAGGATGGGAAGAGGTATTTCATGGATATAGTAACCAAAAGAGAGCTAGGTGACTATAATAACATCAGACGAAACAGACTTTGAGGCAAAAAATTGTAAGAGACAAATAAGGACATTAAATATTGATGAAAGGGTCAATATATCAATAAGATATGATAATTTTAAACATATATGCACCTATCAACTGACCTCCAAAGTATAAGAAGAAAAAATAGGCAGAGTTGAAGACAGAAATAGACAGTTGTAGTTCCATAGTAATAGTTGGGAACTTCAGTAAATCATTTCCATTAATAAAAAATGAAACAAAAGAACACCTACATTTAGATGAATAATGAAATGGAGGACTTGAAGAACACTATAAACCAGCTGGACATACACACAACGTTCAACTCAACAACAGCAAAATACACATTGTCTCAAGTGCACATGGGATATTCTCCAGATTAGACCACATGTTAGGCCACAAAATAAATCTCAATAAATTTTAAAAGATTGAAATCACACAAAGTGTCTTCTCTGACCACAATGAAAGGAAACTAGAAATCAGTAACAAGGAAAACTGGAAAATTTTCAAATATATGGAAATTCAACAACATGTCCTTAAACAACCAATGGATCAAAGAAGAAATCTCAAAGGAAATTAGAAAATCATTTCAGATGAATGAAAATGAAAACACAGCAAACCAATACTTATGGGGCACAGCAAATTCAGTGCTCTGAAGGAAATGTATAGCTGTCAACACTTGCATTAAAAAAGAAGAAAGATTTCAAATCAATAACCTAACTTTATATGTTAAGGAACTAGAGAAGAAGAGCAGACTAAACCCAAAGCTAGCAGGAGGGAGGAAATGAAGATGAGAGCGTAGGTTAATGAAATAGCGATTGGAAAAACAATAGAATCAAGGAAACCAAAAGTTGGTTCTTTGAAAAGAGCAAGACTAAGAGAGCAGGCTCAAAAATTACTAAACTCAGAAATAAAAATGGGGACATCACTGTTCAAATTAAGGATTATTTGAGAGTATTTTGAACAACTGTACACCAAAAAGATAGATAACCTAGATGTAATGGGAAAATCCTTACAAACATACACACTACCAAAGCCGACACCTTGACTGGTGTTGTTTTCATACGGCTTCAGGTTGCTCCTTAGTGCCCTTTTATATCCACCTGAATGATCATTCCTCATTGGGCAGGTCTACTGCAATGAACTCTTTCAACTCATATTTCCCTGGAAATGTCTTAATTTCTCCTTCATTTTTGAAGGGTACTTTTGCTGGATATAAACTTCTTGCTTGACAGTTTTTTCTCCCAGCATTTTAAACATGTCATCCCACTGCCTTCCACCCTCATGGTTTCTGATGAGATATTGGCTGTTAATCTTCTCTTCTGCGGCATTTAAGATTCTCTCTCTGTCTTCACGTTTGGATAATTTGATTGAATGTGTCTCAGTGTGAATTTCTTTGAGTTTATTCTACTTGGAGTTCATTGAGATATTTGGATGTGTAGATTCACATGTTTCCTCAAATTTGGGAAATTTTCAGCTCTCTTCTCTCTCTCCTTTTTCTGGGACTCCTCTTCCGTGTATGTTGGTCTGCTTGATGTGGTCCCACAGGTCTCTTATGCTCTGTTCATTTATCCTCACTCTTTTTTTTCCAACCACTCCTCAGACTGGAGTGTATCAGGTGACCTAACTTCAAGTTCACTAATTCTTTCTCCTGCCTGCTCAAATGTGCTACTGAGCCCCTCTAGTGGAGTTTTCCTTTCAGTTATTGTGTGCTTCAACTCCAGAATTTCTATTTGGTTCCTTTTGATATTTCTCTCTCTCCTTTTTTTTTAAACATGAGTTTCTTTTCTTTTTTTAAGATTGGCACCTGAGCTAACATCTGTTGCCAATCTTTCTTTTTTTGTTGTTCTTCCTCTTCTCCCCAAAGCGCCCCCAGGACATAGTTGTGTATTCTAGTTACAGGTCCTTCTAGTTCTGCTGTGTGGAATGCCACCTCAGCATGGCCTGATGAGCGGTGCTAGGTCCATGCCCAGGATCCAAACTGACGAAACCCTGGGCAGCCGAAGTGCAGTGCATGAACTTAACCACTCGGCCATGGGGCCAGCCCCGATATTTCTTTTTATTGATAATCTCTCTTTGGTGAGACATCAGTCTCTTAGTTTCTCTTAGTTCTTTGTTCACAGTTTCCTTGAACTCCTAGAGTATATTAAGAGAGTTGATTTATAGGCTTTGTCTAATAAGTTCAATGTCTGGCTTCTTCAGGGATAATTTTCTATTAATTGCTTTTTTCCCTGTGAATAGGCTATACTTTCTTTCTTCTTTGTGTGCCTCATAATTTTTGTTGAAAACTTGATATTTTGAATACTATAATGTGATAACCTTGGCTATCAGATTCTCCTCCCTCTAGAGCTTGCTGTTGCTGACTGTTTGTGGTTTGTAGTTGTGTTTTTGCGTAGTGACTTTTCTGAACTCTCTTTATGATGACTGCACTCTTTGTCATGTGTGGTCACTGTTCCATTAGCTTAGTGGCAGATGGTGATTCAACAGAGAGTTTCTTAAACACCTTGGGCCAGCATATATCTTCCCCAGTCGTTGTAGCTGGGCTCTGTTTGTGTGTTGGGGCCCACCTTCCACCCTCAGCTGTGCAGTTTACAACTCTGCCTTCACCTTTATTTCCTGCTTGCTCAGACCTGGAAACACAGCCAGAGGTGAGCGCCGAGGGCCTTCTCAGGTTCTTTCTGAGTGTGTACCCCCTCGTGTGTATCTATGGGGACCCTTAGACTTCTAGGAATCTGTGGAAGTTTTGAAAGCCCTATTCCTCAAAGCATCTCATTCGCCTGCCTTTCATCCTAGACTTTTTAGGGTGTCTTCTGTTTGCTGTAACTTGTGCCTTTCCCAGGCACAGTGACTGACCCATTTGACAAACATTCTCCACATAGCTGCTTCCCCACCTTTGGAGAGTTCTGAGTTAGGAGAAGTAAAGGCAAGCCCTTTATGTGGGTCCTTGAAGAAGCCACCAGGGAGGTTAAACAGACAGCCACACTTCTTTCAGAACAGGGTCCACACTGCTCCCTCCAGCACCAGGACCTCACTGGGACCCAGGCTGCTGGGGACAGGAAAGGGGTAAGGTCACCATAATGGCACAAAGCTCTTCCTTCTGCTGCAATGGCCTTTTTTCTTCATGAAGCATTCCCTTGGTTGTTGTAAACCTTTGATCATTTTCCAGAGTTCACATAAAGTTGAGTCTGATGGTGTTGCTAGTTTCTCAGTGTTTCTATGGGGGGTGGGCCCTTAGAGTTCCCTATTCCTTATCTTTTCACACATCACTCTTAGCAGACACAATTTTTTTTCTTTTTGTTTGCTGAGGAAGATTCTCCCTGAGTTAACATCCATTGCCAATTCTCCTCTTTTTTTGCTTGAGAAAGATTAGCCCTGAGGAGGCACTATTTTGAAAACTCCTTTTGAGGGCATCTGTCAGTATCTCCCAGAATTTAAAATCAGCAAACACTCCGACCTGGAAATCCCAACTCTAGGAATTGAGGCACCGTGAAAACGTACACTTGTGCACACAAGTATATGGTGAGGACCCTCACAGTGGTGTTTGTCATAATCAAAACTAGAGAAACTTGAAATGCCCATCTACTTGGTTCTGCATAAATCAGTAATGCTCTGTCCATGATTTGGGATGCTATGCTCCTGGGCAAAAGAAACCACCATGAGATATTTTTCCTCATCAAATTGGCAAAGATAGAAAAATGTGAGCCCCTATGTTGCAAGTCTATGCTGTTATTAAGAAATAAAAATCCAGAGCCTCTTGTGTGCCACACACCAGTGTCTGTGCCCTTTGCCCTACAGTTCCAGTTCTCGGAGTCTATTCTCAGACGCACTCAGTTGTGTGTGAAACTGCACCTAGCTACAGCTTGGCCCATGTTCTGGATACCTTCTCTCACTGTCCTGGGCTTTCTCCACCATCCCCGCTCGAGATCTCCCCTTTCCCACCTGCTCTCCATCAACCTAGCCCAGCAGGCGGAAGTCAGGCTGCATCTTGTTCTCTCTCCGCTGCATCCCAGCAGCTGGCACAGTCCTGGAGTACGGGGCAACCCAGGGCCTCTGTCTGTGTGCGGGAGCCCAGGATGCCCAGCCATCAGAGAGTGCTGTGTGGGCGCTGGGCCAGGGACTGCCAAAGTCTTCCTCGTCCCCATCTCCCAGCTCAACTGCGGTCCAGGATGTCCCCCAGGAAGGAGCTGCTTCTACCCACAGTGAGTTGAGGGGCCTCTGGTCAGAGCCCAGGTGGTGCCCATTGGACCTGCCCAAGAGCAGAGCTTCTGGAACCCCACAGGACCTGGGACAATGGCCAGACAGCAGAATGATGCCATGAGGTAGACATGAGACTCCAGGTGTCACGTGATAGAGCCCCCAGGCACCCGCAGATGGTGCTATAGAGAGAGTCTGAGGGACCCAGGCCTCACTACGGCCCCCTCTCACCCCAGGTGTGTGCACAGTCAGCACAAAGGGCCAGTGAGGGGAGCAGAGTTTTTATTGGTGCTCAGAGGTCAAGAGAGACATTGCTCGGTGCAGGACCAGGGTCAGGAAGGGCCCAGCCCTGACCAGAGGAGGGATGTGGCTTGGAGCAAAGAAGCACAGTGTAGAGTGACCAGGGTGCCCATGGATCAAGGTCAGGAGAGGAGCTCCATGAGCATTTTAGGCCCCACACCTGGGCTGGACTGGGGCAGGCGGGGCTGGTCTTTCCTCTGTGCTGAGAGACACCTGGGTGGGGTGGGCCAAGGAGGCTGGGAGATCAGGGGCTTCCAGGGGCTGGAGGGGAGGAGGATCCCTGGAGCCTGGCTAGCCCAGGGGATGTGCCCGGTCAGCAGCAGGTTTTCTGGGCTGGGGTGGTGCCGCAGCGGGCCACGTGGGAGCACGCGGGGCGACAGAGCAAGGACACGCAGGAGGCTGGGCGGCAGCAGCTGGGCTGGCAGGAGGTGGGGCCACAGCAGGAGGGGACCGGCACACAGCAGGCGGGCCTGCCCACGGGGCGGCAGATGAGGGACACGCAGGAGGAGGGTCTGCAGCAGGATGGGGGGCAGAGGGTGGCCTTGGAGCAAATGAGTGTGCGGCAGACGGGCACGCAGCAGGCCTGCTGGCAGGGGGAGGAGGCACAGAGGGAGGGCTGGCAGCTAGACTGCTGGCAGCACGAGGTGTCTGAGCAGGGGGAGGCCCCAGAGCAGATGGGCACACAGCACACTGGCTTGCAGCAGACGGGTGTGCAGGAGACAGGAATGCAGCAGGCCTGCTGGCAGGGGGAGGAGGCACAGCAGGAGGGCTGGC
>NC_060287.1:39172323-39186907 GCF_021613505.1 Equus quagga | reverse complement strand
CAGCAGGAGGGCTGGCAGCTAGACTGCTGGCAGCATGAGGAGTCTGAGCAGGGGGAGGCCCCAGAGCAGACAGAGACACAGCACACGGGCTTGCAGCAGACAGGGGTGCAGGAGACAGGCACGCAGCAGCATGGGGGCTTGCAGCAGCTGGAGGTACAGCACGGGGGCTCGCAGCAGCTCTCCTGGCCATTGTCCACCAGCCAGGAGGAGCCGGGGCAAGCACTGGGTGAGCAGACCCGGCTGCCACAGTTCAGGTCGCTGGAGCAGACGGACAGAGTGGAGGCGGCAATAACGCAAGTCCTGGAGAAGCAGGTGTCGGCCATGTTGGGCTTCTGTGTCGGGAGGTGAGCGGGTGGAGAGTGAGTAGTGGGGAGTGAGTGAAGTGCTCTGGGCATTGGTGCTTTTATCTCCCTCCCTGGGGTGCAGGGCCTCACCTGATCTCGACAAGCCTTCCCTTTCCTTGTTGTTGCTCAGAGTGTGTTATTTGCTGAGAGGTGTTTGTAATCTAGTCCCCAAGACTTCTGAGTGTGTCTGGTGGGCTGATCACTGGAGGTGCGTTTGTGTCCTGAAAACAAGTGCTGAGATGCAGCGTTTCTGTTGGCGAATGGCTCCTGACTTGGGTGTGTCTGTAAAACCTTGGCTCCTCTTTCCATCTCTTTGCTTGTGTATCTTTGGGATGAATTCTAGTCCCAGGATGTTTTGTACCTGCAGATGCTGCACCCGTGTTCCTGACCCTCTTCCACTGAACAACGGGTGTCTTGACCTGAAGGGGTGCCCCGTCTCGCCTGCTCTGTCTGCAAACCTGGTGGGGTGTCCACGGCTCTCCTCTGTGCACACGACTCCCAATGTCCATCTCAGATGCTGTTCTTAGTTCTCCTATGTATCGCACAATTACCAAATCGTGTATATTCTTTTATTTCTTGAGTTTTCAGTTTCAGGTGTGATCTAATTTCCTGTTGTGGAAGAAAGCGCTTTCTCTTGTTTTCCACCAGCCCCATGAGAAGTTCCTCCTTCCTACCCCAATATTTGGTTATATCAGTGTTCAAAGTCTGTACTATTTTAACCGAGTGAGTGTTGTTCATAGTCTGCGTAGTGGAACCAGAGTTAATTTCCTTACTTGTACATGTTTTGTCTTTGCTTGTGTTTTTCTTAGAGTTAACAATTGCTTCTTTTGTTTGTTTGCTTATTTTTCTGTGTAGCTATCATTAGATTATCCCCAAGCTCTCTGACTAATTCATCCTCAAGCTCTGCTCAAGATGTTCAAACATATCAGGTAATCTGTCAGCTTCATTTATTTTTTAGAAACATTCTCCTAGAGCCCTCTTTATTTATGGTCCAGCCTTTGTTGGTCATTCCCTCAGCCTGAGGCACAGGTGTCATCCAGGGATCTCCCTTCACTATTATCTTTGGATTTCCCTCCATCTCTCTCCTATCATGGATCTCTTATTTCCTGAATGCCGTGTTGTTTTCTTTCTGGGTTTATGCCCTTATTTTGGTGGAGTACATTCTCCAGTAGCTTTCTGAAAATGGATGCATAGGAGATAAATTTTAGCATAACTGAAAATGCCTTTATTCTGCCCTATACCAAGTTGATAGTTTACCTGGGTATAGTCTCCTGGATTGGAAAAGTTTCCCCTTAGAATATTTAGTTGGAGAAATAGAACATTTCCAGAATTCTAAATGTTCTCTCGTGCTGTTTCTCAGTTAACCCAGCCCATCCCCCCCCCCCCCCCCCCCGCCCCAGGAGTCGTGGCTATTCTTCCTTCTCTCTCCATTGATTAGTTTTGCCTATTCCAACTACTCTTTTGTTGATGGCTCCATTTGCTCAACAAAATGTCTGTGATAAGCACCCATGTTGCTACATGCATCATAGTTCATTCTTTTTTGCTGTACTGTACATCATTGCATCAAAGCATACCATACATTATTTGTCCAGTCTCTTTCCCAATGACACAGATTTAGATTATTTCCAGATTTTGGCTAATATTAATGCTGCTATAAAAATTCTTGTACATTTTGTTTTTGGTGAATATATTTACTAATTTCTTTTCAGTGTACATCCAACAGTGGAATTGCTGGGTCATATGTTAGCCATACATTTAGTTTAGCGTATCTTGCCCAACAACTTTCTAAAGAAACTTATATTCCTACTAGTCAACTTTATGA
The DNA here is from genome assembly GCF_021613505.1 of Equus quagga. Lineage (NCBI taxonomy): Eukaryota > Metazoa > Chordata > Mammalia > Perissodactyla > Equidae > Equus > Equus quagga. The sequence goes on along the minus strand of NC_060287.1, from coordinate 39,184,741 downwards.
ATTCCAACCACTCTATGTCCTTTATAAAATGAGGTGTTCTCAGTCTTTTAAAATTTTATCCATTTTGGAAAGCGCATAGTGATACCATATCATTGTATTAATTTGCATTCCCTGATGAGTAAATCTACTCATTCAACATCTGGATATCTTTTCTTGTGAGGTTTCTGTTCATGTCATTTGCTTTTACTTTTAATTGAGATTTTTGTATCTTATTGATTTGTAGAAATTTATTATATATTTTGAATATGAGTTATTTGTTGTATATATGTGTAGTGATGTGCTGGTAAATGTTTAATAACTGGCTGCCTGTAAAACAAAAACAAACCAGCCCTGATTTGTTGTGTTTGCCAGTTTTCATGGTGTAAACACTTTCACCATAGCTACCAAGGTGACATCACTGAACACTGAGCTGGGGAGAGGTCACGGTCAGCTCTCGAGAGCTCCTGCGGGTTGGCTCAGGTTGCCCCCAGATATGTGCATTGCAAATTACTCATCCAAGTCTGGGGTCCTGTTTTGCATCCTCTCGATGGGGTCCTTTTTAAAAAATGAGCTTTTTTGAGGTATGATTTACATATTTTAAAATGTACCCATTTAAAGTTTCCATTTGCTGAGTTTTGGGAAGTGTGTACACCTGTGTGACCACTACCACAAGAAACATAGAGAACTTTTCCATCATCCCAAAAGTTTCCTGTGTGTTCTTTCACGGTCAGTCCCAGCCCCTCCTGACCCTGGTCCCAGGAAACTACAGCTCTCCTCCATATCTACATCAGATTTGTCTTTCTAGAGTTTCATATAAATCGAATTATGTAGTATGGACTTTTCTGGTGTGGTTTCTGCCCCTCAGCACATTGAGATATGTCAGTATATGTGTGGTTGCGGGTGTCAGTGGGGGGTTCCTTTTTGTGAGCTGAATTCCACTGCGTGGATGTAACACTTGTTTATGCATTCAGCTGTTGAATGGATAACATGCATGGCTAGTATGAGAAAAGCTTCTCTGAACATTGTGAACAATTCTTCGTGTGGCCCTGTGTTTTCACTTCTTTTGGGGAAATAGCCAGGAGCAGAATGTTTGGGTCACGTGATAGGTGTGTGGTTTACGTTTAAGAGACCGCCAAACTGTTTTCGAAGCAATTGTACCATTTTACATTCCTGCCAGCAAATGTATGAGAGTTCCAGCCCCTCACATCCTTGTTGACCCTGGGTGTTGTTAGTCTTTTTAATTTGAGTCATTCTTATGGGTGCATGGTCATAGTCATGGTGTCTTTTAATGAATCGATGTTCTTAATTTTAACAAAGTCCAATTTATTGATTCTTTTCTTTAACGATTAGTGTTTCCTATGTCCTATTTCCAAAGTTGTTGCCCACCACAGCATCGTGAAGACGTCCTCCTCTGTATTATTCTAGATCTTCACTATTTTACCTTTCACATTTAATTCTATGGTCCACCTCCAATTAATTTTTGTGTTCAGTGTGAGGTAGAAGTCAAAGTTTATTTCGTTCCATGCAGATATCCAATTGCCCAGCACCATTGCTACCCTCTGATTCTCAGGGGCCCCCTGATGGTGAATCAAGTGACAATGCAGGTGGGGTCATTACTGGGCTCCTTTGGGTGCCATTGTTCTATCTGTCTCTCTTTGTAGCGATATCTGGATCTGGTACTTATTGCGACAGAAAATACTCCCTTTTCTTTTCACGTTCTTCTGGGATCGCTGACCTATCCAAGTTTTATCCCTCGTCTTGCATTGATTCCAGTGAGGACATTTTCCTAGAAAATTATCCTCTTCATCTAACAGTCTCAATTGCATTGACTTATAGATATATATTTTTCTCATAATTTAAAATTTTCTCCATCTTCAGTCGTGTGCCTGTTTTCGTATTTAATATTTTTTCTACCTCTTTGAGATTTGCCATTATTTTAATTCTTGTATAGACCTTTTAAAAAACAAATGTTTCATTTGATTGATTGTATCTACTATTTCTTTGTTTTTAATTCACTAATTTCATTAAGTTATTTCTTTTACTTTCTTTTGGAAGTTTTTCTGAATTCTGAAGTGAAGTCTTATTTATTCTCAATCTTGCTTAGTTTCTGCTGTTTGTCTTTAAGGATTTAGTCTATTCCCTGAACACGGATCTCTCAAGCCCTCACCTCCTCCCACGCAGGACCTCCTCCCTTCATCTCCTGAGTTTGCCATTGGGTTTCCGTTTTCTGTTCAATCTGAAAGAGCACCTTTAAATTTTCCAAAGGAGCCTTCCTTTTTATAGTTATAAGTTTATCTCATTGCATGTGGCTCAAGAATGTGGTCTATGCCACTTCTTGTTACCTGCCCGGATAGTTTTTTATTATAAAATATTTCAGATAGTATAGAAAATAATATAATAAGCGCCCATGTATCTACAAATCAGTGTAAACAAATCTTGACGTTTTACCATATTTACATTTGCCGTATTTACAGAGCAATACAGATGCGCGCCCTCCTGTTGCATCCCTGCCCTCTGCCTCAGGGGCACTGTTCTGAGGCTGGTGTCCGTCAGTCCCTCATATGACTTTGTAGTTTTTATAGAGGTGTTACAGCCATGGAGACAAAGTATTGCTTTCTGTTTTTGACCCTTAAATATGTATTATTCTGTTTGTATCGATCTGTGGCATGATTTTTTCCTTTTACTTAATGTTATGTTTTTGTGATTCACCCAGATCGATGTGTTTCCCGGCTCAGTCATTTTAACTGCTGTGTACTCTTCCTCTGGGTGTGTGCACTATGGTTTAACTGTCCATTCTCCTCTTGAAGGGCATTTAGATTATTGTTCTATTTAGATTTTTCAAACAGTGCTGTGAGATGCTCTGTGTGAGTCTCTCGTGCACACGTGTGAGATCTTCTCCAGGGGAGCCATCCCCAGGGTGTAGGGGGTCCCAAGACCCACCCCCCGCATCCCCAGGTTTGATGATTTGCTAGAACTCCTAGGACTCAGCATGCAGAGCTGGCTCAGTGCAGAGAGAAGACCCTTGGGGGGAGGTCGGGGACACCAGGCGCACCCTTCCAGAACCCCTGCCATGGAGTCATGCAGGACACGCTTAACTCCCCAGCAAGGAGCCATGATAACACATGTGAGGTGTTGTCTACCGGGGAGCTCATCAGAGACCAGCGCCTGAGGTTTTTATGGAGGCTGGTCCTGTGGCCGCCTCTGCCTGGCATGTACCAAAATCCAGCCTCCTGGGGGCAGACCAGGTGTCAGCACAAGTCGTGGTGTTTGTACTAATGGTTTAGGCCCAGTGAGTCACTCTTCTCACTCAGTGGTGGGGACCCTGTGCAAATGCGCGTTCCCAGATACCAGCCAAGGGCCAGCCTTGTGAGCAGGGTCAAGGGTGCCCATCCCCGTCTGCTGTGCTAGCTCCTTCCTGCACAGGGCCCGTGGGTTCATCCTTCTGGAGTGGGGGCACTGCAGACAGTCTGGGTTCAGGGAAGTCACCCCTGAAAGGTGGCCCCCCCTCCCCGAGAGCAGGCATTGCTGTCAGATTATTCACCTTTTGTGTCCTTGAAAGTGTGTCCATCTCTTGGATACACATGTAGCCAGAGTGATGGGGGCATTTGAAGGGGTAGGAACATAGTGGCCCCGGAGAGCTACCCAGGACCACCTTTATGTGGGGGAGCGTCAGGCAGGGGTCTTGGTTATAAACAACAGGAATGAATTCTGGTTAAATTCATCAGGCAAGGAGTTTATTAGAAGGGACTGGCAGCTCACAGAACGAGGGGAAGGTAAAGAAACCAGCTCAGGAACCAGTGGAGGAGCCAGGGCCATACCCAGGTCCGGTGGCGGCGATGAGAAACCCACTCCAAGCAGTTCATCTTCTCTGCTCCACTCCACAGGACCTTCAAAGGCCTGGGGGAGGCCAGGGGCCTCACTGGGTCTCTGCCAACCCAGGCTGGGGGGCAGGGCACGTTGATTTGGGGGAAGTCAGTCCTTGAAGAAATGGGTGAGCTATTCTGTGGAGGACGACTGCACATGTGTGGCCAGGTAGCCACAAATGCCCACTGCGGGGGCCCATGAAGGGGGCTTGACAGCTATTTTGGCTCTTGGTAAAGAATCCAGGGGCTGCAGATGGCAGTGAGCTCTCGAGCTTTGGGGTGCCTTTAATCACTCAGCAGCAGGACTTCTGGGTCGGGGCAGGGATGCAGCAGGCCACGCGGGAGCACGTGGGGCGGCAGAGCAGGGACACGCAGTAGGAGGGTTTGCACACAGGCCGGCAGAGCAGGGACACGCAGGAGGCCGGGCGGCAGCAGCTGGGCTGGCAGGAGGCAGGGCCGCAGCAGGAGGGCACGGGCACGCAGCAGGCGGGTCTGCACACCGGGCGGCAGATGAGGGACACGCAGGAGGAGGGTCTGCAGCAGGACGGGGGGCAGGGGCTGGGCTGGCAGCATGAGGGGGCTGGGCAGGGGGTGGCCTTGGAGCAGATGAGTGTGCGGCAGATGGGCTCGCAGCAGTCCTGCTGGCAGGGGGAGGAGGTGCAGCAGGAGGGCTGGCAGCTAGACTGCTGGCAGCACGAGGGGCCTGAGCAGGGGGAGGCCTCAGAGCAGACGGGCACACAGCACACGGGCTTGCAGCTGTCACAGGTGCAGCAGACAGGGGTGCAGGAGACGGGCTCACAGCAGGCTTGCTGGCAAGGGGAGGGGGTGCAGCACGAGTGCTGGCAGCTAGACTGCTGGCAGCATGAGGAGTCTGAGCAGGGGGAGACCCCAGAGCAGACAGGCACACAGCACACGGGGGAGCAGGAGACAGGTGTGCAGCAGACGGGCACGCAGCAGGCCTGCTGGCAGGGGGAAGAGGTGCAGCAGGACAGCTGGCAGCTAGACTGCTGGCAGCACGAGGGCGTGCAGGAGCTGGTGCAGGCTGACTGGCAGGGGCTGCACACACAGCTGGCAGGGGTGCAGATGAGGCTCAGGCAGGGGGCTGGGGCGCAGCAGCTGGGGGCGCAGCAGGGGGGCTCGCAGCAGCTCTCTGGGCCGTCGTCCACCTGCCAGGAGGAGTCGGGGCAGGAGTCCCAGGCACCGGGCTGGCAGACCCGGCTGCCATAGCTGAGGTCGCTGGAGCAGACGGACAGGGTGGAGGTGGCCATGGTGGGGCGGTGGGGCTGGAGGAGGGTCGAGCGTGTGTGTGTGTGTGTGTGTGCGGGAGAGGGGGTTGAGAGTGTGTGAGGTGCTTTGGGCTTATATACATGTTGGGGTGTGTTGTCCCAGCGGGCGGCCCCCACGCCCGCCCTTCCTTGTTGCTGTTTGGCACCCTGAGAACTCTCATTAGGGCCCGTTTGTTTTTAGTCCTGGGAGATGTTGCTCAGCTAGAAACTCCTAGTGTATTTGGGGTCTGTTGACACTTCCTCAGCGACCTTTGGTCCAGAGCACAGCGTTGATGTAGAAAGGGTGTGTGTTGTCTACACATAGTGTGTCCTGGGTCTGCATTGGTGGCAGGAGAGTTCCGTCTCTCCCCGTCCTGATGGCCCTTTGCCGATACCTGGGATGGGTCCAGGGCACACCTGGGATGGGTCCAGTGCACATCTGGGATGGGTCCAGGGCACACCTGGGATGGGTCCAGTGCACACCTGGGATGGGTCCAGTGCACACCTGGGATGGGTCCTGTGCACACCTGGGATGGGTCCTGTGCACACCTGGGCACTCTGCTTGTCGGGGTGCCACGGCTTCCTGAGTGGCAGGCTGGAGAAGCCCAGGTCGAAGAGGCGCTGAGGCCGGGACAGTTCCCACAGTGTTTCCCCTGCGCTCTCTCTGGTGCAGGGAGCTCCCCTGAGGGTGCAGGTGGCAAAGAGGAAAAGGTGTGACAGTCAGGCCATGGCACTTCCCATTTCCCTGGTGGGCAGTGCACACCCTGCCTTCTGCCCGACCGCTCAGCGAGGCCCCAGATCCTGCGGCTGTCCACAGCCTTGCCATCTCCATTTGCATTCACCGCACACCACAAAGCCACGAGTGTAAGCCAGAGCTGCCTGTCCGTCTCCCTGCAGAAGGCACAGCCACGCAGCAAAGCTTCGTACAAATGCCAGGGATCGCTGTTGTGTTTCCTGTTGGTTTTTCTGATTGTTAACCGAACAATTTCTTGTGTCACCCCAGCCAGAGACCTGAAAGGTCACCCAGGCCTCTCCCTTCCTTCTGCAGATAATATCCAAGTAGCCGCCACATCATTTTGGTTCTCTCTGCTAAATATGTTTCAAATCCTCTCTGGTCCTTTTATTCCCAAGCATGGATTTATTCCCTATGTGGCAAATCTTCCCGTGAGCTGGAAACAGTACCAGGCTGGAGGATGTGAAGATGAGCAGGTCGCAGCCCTGCCCCCTGCATCCCTGCCAGCCCAGGAGAGCTGGGCTTGTGGTACCCTGTGATGCAGTGATGACCGGGCATGGCACAGCATGCACTGGGCCCGGAGGGGTGGGGCCTGACCCAGGTGGGAGGGCTCTGGGGGCCTTTCTGGCAGAGTGCGATGCTCCTGCTAAGCCTAGGGCCTCGAATTTTCACCCTTCCCAGCCGTTTTGTTTCCAACACTGATTATCAGCCCAGGTCTGTCAACCCCTGGGATATTTATGAAAGGCAAGAAAAGGGTTCTAGGAATTCAATTGAATTTATATTTTGAGACACAAAAATAAGATAGATTTGAGCCTGGCCTCCTGTGCTCAGCTCCTGGCCCCTTGGGGGTATAGGAACTCATCACGGAGACTGGACAGGCATTAAAGAGAGAAAGAGAGGGAGAAGATATTTCTGCTTCCGTCTATGACTAGGTAGCTTGTGCCAGACATATACTCTTGCTGAGAATAACTTGAAAACCTGCATAAAATACAAAAACATCTGTTGAAAGCTTTTTGAAGGCTGCCGTTAAAACTAAGAATTGAGGGGCACACATTCTGGAGATGAGAAAGCTTCAGAGAGGTGAGCCAGCATCTCCAAATAGCTTTTCCCTTAAGTGCAACTGATGAATCTTCAATGGGGGGATGGCAAAAGGCTGCAACTGAAACGTATAGAAGCCAGCAGAGCTTCTAGAAATTTCATGGGGCTGGAGTAAATTACATGGGAATTTGTGACTGCAGAGGCAGCAAGGACTCATGGGGACAAGATCCTAGACAGATGGGAGGCACCAAGAAGAGCTCTAGAAGAGGAGGTCGAACCCTCAAGGCATTTGCCAGATTTTCATGCTCTGCGGGGAAGATGCTAAGAAGGCAAACAGAAAGCCACTAAAAAGCCAAGCACAGTTTTTGCAGCCTCATTACCGAGGAGTCAAAACCTGGAGTTAAGACCAGCCAAGGAGGAGTGGCTCTCAGTTGGGGTCTCTGGAGAGCTAAATCCTAGGAGTGGGGAAAAACAGACCTTACAGAGACCTCAACTCCCAGCTTCATGTCAATAAAGTGCCCTGCCTCTCAGCAGGCTGCCTGCCAGAGGGTGAGGTGAAACTCTCCGGAGAGGAAAGGCTCATTCAGAGCTGCTAGAATTTTTCATACACAACGTCAAACATGCAATCAAGAATTACAGTCATGCCAAGAAATACGGCCAAGAGACAGACAATAGAAACAGACCCAGAGACAACACAGTGCTGGAGTTATCAGACATGGATTTTTAAAATAATTGTGATGAATATGCCCAAGAAAATAGATGTAATGATGGAGAGTTTTATCAAAAAACTGAAATACATAAAAAAGAAATGAGTAGAAATTCTAGAACTGAAAAAATATGGCAATGGTATTTATGACCCGATAGATGGGTTTAATAACAGAATGGATGGCAGAGAAGGGATTAGTGAACTGGAAGCCGTGAGCATCTAGGATGAAGCTGGAGAGTAACAAGGAGGGAAGATAATTGAATATGTGGTAGACCATGGGGAAGGAACTGCATATTTTTCTTATTGTTGGAGTCCCATCTGGGAGGAAAGAGAGAATGGGGGAATATTTGAAGAGAGAATGGTAAAGAGTTTTCCAAAACTAAGAGTCAAACTTCATATTCAAGTAATGGCATAAACCTTAAGAGAATAAACACTAAAGAAACCCACGTAGACATCATAATGAAACTCATGAAAACCAAAGACAAAGACAAATTGTTGAAAACAAGCAGAGGAGAAAGAAACATCAACCTCAAACTTGCAGCAATAAGACTTATAGTAGATATCCCAAAAGAGAAAAGCAAGAAGGCCTTGGCGTGGCATCGTTAAGGGGCTGAGAGAAAAGAACTGCAAACCTGGAATTCTAGCCCAGAGAGAGTACTGTTCAGAGATGAAGGCGGAACAGAACATCACCAGACAAACGAGAACTGGGCCCACTTGACACCAGAGGACCCACTGTGAAGGAAATATTGAAGGGGGCTTTTCAGGCAGGATGACTGAGTGACAGAAATGCAGGGAGAAACGAGGAGACTCTGAAAGGAAAAAGAAGAGGACAAATAGAGGTGAAAATTGACCTACATTTACAGTCACAATATTAGGATGATATAGATTCCCTTACAGTTTCTTGTGAGGTCTAGACCGTAAGTATCAATCAAATGCATGACAACATTAACAAGAAAAGGTGAGAAGGAAAAAAGGAGTTAAAGTGTTCTGAGGTCTTAGTGTGGCTTTGGAAGAGGTAAAAGTACTAAGTCTGCCTGAATAACCCAAGAAGGCGTGCTCTAATCTCTGGGGTGACCACCGAAAGAAGAGTAGAAACCATGTGTAACCAATAACAAGTAGAAAAGGGAAACTGAATAATAAAAACACTTGATTAATCTAAAGTAGTCAGAAAGTAATTTTTAAAAAGGACGTGTTGGGACAAATAGAAAACATAATCAGATAGTAGATATAAACCCAATCATCAATAATTAAATTAACTGTTAAGTATTAAATATTCCAATTTACAAATAAAGATTGTTAGTCTGGATTAAAAAAAGATAGGAAACCCCTGTGCCACTTAAAAGAGCTAGATGCCAATATAAGGGCCCAGAAAGGTTGGAAGTAAAAAGCTGGAAAAGGCTATATCATGGAAACACTAAATAAAAACAGTTGGAGTGGCTTATTAGTACCAGATAAACTAGATTTTAAAGCAAGAAGCATTATTTGGGATAAAGACAGACATTCCAGAAAGCTGAAAAGGTCAACCCGCCAGGAAGCTGTAACAATTCTAAACGTATATACATCCAATAACATAGCTTAAAACACAGAAATCAAAAACTGACAGGACTAAAAGGAGAAATAGAGAAAGGTAAAGTCATAGTTGGGGACATTAATACAGCTCTCTCAATAATTGATAGGAAAGGAGACAAAATAATCTCAGAATAGGAAAGGCTATTCTGAGTTTAGACATAAAAAAAAGGACTGGTAAATTTAATTACATAAATTCTTAAAAATTGCATGGGATAATACATCATTAACAAAGGCAAAAAACAGTATGGAAAATGTATCTGTCATGCATATCACAGAGAAAGAGCTAATCGATACCCAAAGAGTTCCCGCAGTCGCTAATAAATGCCGACAACATAAAAGAAAATGAACTAAAGGATGCAGAGAGACAACTGACAGAGAAATACAAAAGGTTCTTAAACATGAACATGTGTTCAACTCCGCTCGAAACGAGAGAAAACAAATGTATGACCACGTGGGATCATTTTTCGCATGTTAAGTGGGAAAGGATGAAAACTGTTGCTGCTGTGGACTCAGGTTAGGCAGGGAGGGGGCAGCTCAGCGTTGCTGGCCTGCTGTGGGATGTGGACGTGTCCAGAGCTCTGGAGGGCAATTTGCCATTATGCGTCAAAATTTAAAGCCTCATACCTTTGTGCCACAATCATTAGGCACTTATTCTACAGGTGTTCCTGAAAAGCCATGAGGTCTGTGCAAAAGCATCACAGCGGTGAGCTTGTGCAATAATCTGTGACACAGACTGCAGGAGACAGACACTGGGTGGCCCACGCCCCCCACCTCCTGGTGTCCCGGGGCCATGTGCCCCCTACCCCTTGAGTGTGGTCAGGACTCGCTACATGCTTGCAGGCACAAAGACTGCAGCAAAGGCGATGGGATGTGCATGATTACATCATGTAAGATGGTAATCCTGGTCTGCGGGGAGACTCCTATGCTGTCGGTAGAGAAGCTTGTGAGCTGCCCATGGAGAGGGCCACATGGCAAGGACGTGAGGGTGGCCTCCAGGCAACAGCCAGAAGAAACTGAGGCACTCAGTCAGACCACCTGCACGGAACTGAATTCTGACAAGAACCATGTGAGCTCGGAGGTGAATCCTTCATCGGTCAAGCCTTCAGATGACAGCCTGTGATGTGGCCCCACAGGGAAGCCAGTTCTGCTGCGCCTGAGCTCCTCAACTCACAGAAACTGGGAGACAGCGTGTGTACCAAAGCTTGTGGTGATTTGTTACACAGCAGAAGAAACAAACACACAGACCAGTGTGGAATTCTATGCAGCTGTAACCAAGAAAGAGAAATCTGTATGTATTCGTAGGAACGGAGCTCCACATTAAATTATATTTAAAAAAAAAAAACATAGTAGAATATCATACAATTTGTATTTTAAAAATTTATGCACACAAAGACATTAGATATGTGTAAATACATATAGAGAAACATAGATACATAGAATGATATACATAGTCAATCCTCATTATTCATGGTTTCTTCATTTGTGAATTTGCCTACTCACTAAGATTTATTTGTAACCCCAAAATCAGTACCAGCAGTGCTTGAGTGGTCATTTGTGGACATGTGCAGAGCAGCCAAAAATCCGCGTCTCCTACGGCCCACGCTCCCAGCTGCAGTGGGACAAGGAGATGGTCGCCCTTGTTTCAGCTCTCAGTCTGTAAGTGTGTCCTTTTCCCAGTCTCTTTATGCCACATTTTACGCATTTTGGGGCTTTATGCTTCTGATTTTGCTGGTTAAAATGTCCCCCAACTAGAACTGAGTAGCTGTCTAGTGTTCCTGAGCGAGACAAGGCTGTGACAGGCCTTACGGAGAAAATACGTTAGATGGGCCTCGTTCAGGAGTGAGTTATAGCACTGCTGGCTGTGAGTCTAATGTTCAATGAGATGTGCATTAAATATATATTAAACAAAATGTCTTTGAACAGAAACACACATCAAACAGGGTTACGTATTGATCAGTTGATGAAAATGCGCCCGGAGGCTGGCAAGAACCCAACCCCGTGTTTCCCCCTGAGCCGCTGGGCCAGTGCTCGCCAGTTCAGGGTTCGTGCTGACTTTATAGAACACGATTGTGAGTAACGAGAATGGACTGCATGTGCAGGGGTGTGTGTGTGTGTGTGTGTGTGTGTGTACACAGAGAGAGACAGAGAAACGGACACAGAGAGCGAGAGAGACGGGGAAGAGAGAGGCAGAGAGAGGCACAGGGTAGAGAGAAGACAAATGGGTGGAAGCAGCTGCTTCAAGAGAGGAGGGTACGTACGGCAGGCAGGAGTGAAGGAGACCTCTCCATGGCGACATTTCGTGCCTCTTTGCGTGTTCTGTGGTCCTTTGCTACTTAGTGACCCTGTGGGTTGTCTGGTGTCATGTGGGGAAGGCAGGTTGAGTATCTGGCCTGCAGGAGGTCTGGGTAAAGGCCACTGGTCTCAGAGGAGAGGCCGGGCCGTCCAAACAGAGGAGGCTGCCCAAGGCGGGGACGAAGGCTGTGACGCCTCCGCGGTCCAGCCCGGGTGCTCCGCGTGGCTCACGCCCGGGAGCCAGATGCCCAGGAAGCTGTCATCGTCCTGCGAGGGAAGGGAACCACACGATTTGCCCTAGAAGACAAAGTCCTTTGGTCTCCCAAGCTCAAGAAAGCAGGCAAATGGACACAGAGACAGGAGGCCTTGGACAGAGGCACTGTGGTGATGAGACCTCAGGCCAAGAGCTTCGGGTCCTGTCACAGATGTGTGGCCCTGAGAGGGCAGTGAATGCCCCTGGCCTCCAGGTGGCAACCGTGCTGCATCCCCATGGAATGAGGTGCCTGAGCCACAGGGAGACACGTCCTTGTTCTAGCTGCCCACAAAGTGAGGGATGCCGAGGGCGGCCCTGGCCGGTGACTGGAGGAGCTCCGGGCACACCCAGGATGGCCCGAGGCACCACCGACACCCACCCTCCCCGGCTCTCAGAACCTGGGTCAGGACCCTGCCCATCCCCACTCCTCCTCCCGGGGCACACAGTGGGACACACCCCTGAGCCAAACAATGCCAGGAGATTTACGAGCTGGACAACATCACAGGCAAACAAACATCCCTGATGCCAGCCTGGGAGCCGGAACTGGAGCCTCGTGGGCCTGGGACTCAAGAGCCAGGAGGGGTATAAAAGCCACGGCCCCAGGCACCTCACACACACACGCAGACACTCACTTACACACTCACACCTACCCTCCTCCAGCCCCACCGCCCCACCATGGCCGCCTCCACCCTGTCCGTCTGCTCCAGCGACCTCAGCTAT
>NC_060287.1:39165421-39172223 GCF_021613505.1 Equus quagga | reverse complement strand
CCCGGCCTCCTGCGTGTCCCTGCTCTGCCGCCCCACGTGCAGACCCTCCTCCTGCGTGTCCCTGCTCTGTCGTCCCACGTGCTCCCGCGTGGCCCGCTGCAGCCCCAGCTCGGCCCAGAAGTCCTGCTGCTGACCGGGCACGTCCCCCAGGGCCAGCCGGGCTCCAGGTCCCACCCCGTGACCGTGGTCCTCCCAGTCCCCTCAGTCCAGTCCTGACCTGTTAGGTGGCTGCCCCCACCCAGGACAGGGTCCCCCCATGTGTCCACTGTCCTGACCTGACCTCTGCCTCCCAGGAACCCTGACGTCGCTGCTCCCCAGCTGCTGCCTCCAGGAGGCTCCTCCATCTGCCTCTGGGTCACCTGTCCTCTCCCAGTTGCTCTGCTCGGGTCACTTGTGGACTTCCAAGCTGTCAGCCCCTCCTCGGCACCCAATAAACTTTCCTTCATCACCTGATGCGCTTCCTTCATCTGACACTTGAGGGTGGGGTAGGGGCGACACGTGGTCCTGACCAGACATTGGTCTCCTCCAGCCGCGAACATTTGTGAGAGTGAGTGACTGAGGAATCCCGAAGGGCAGTGGCGTCCCTCCTCTGGACAGGGTCACCCAGTGGACCCATGCTCTCGTCCAGGAAGGTCAGTGCCTGCTCAGGCGGTGCTCAGCACTTCCCTGAGGCTGGTCACCTACAGACGTGTTGTGGTCTGAGGGTCTCAGGTCTCCTGGACCATTTCCACCCATGTCCCATCTGGGCAAACCAGACTCCCAGAGTCACCCGCCAGGAGGTCGTCCTGGGGACTCCACGCAGCACAGCCCCCTCGGGGCCAGGGGTCACCCTTGTGGTCCATCTGCAGGTTCCACCCACTTAGCAGAGACGTGATGGAGGGAAGACGTGATGGAGGGAGAGAGGAGCTCCTGCAAGCTCACGGGAGTTAAGCGACTGACGTGGGAACAAAAGATTAAGGAGTGGGTGGCAGGACCTGCAGGATGCCGTGTCCTGGGCCTGCCCCCCAACCCCGGCCCTCCTCTGGTGCGTCTAGATTCCATCTGGGAGTGGGAGGGACACAGGTGTCGCTGCTGCAGGGCCTCCCCTGTGACCTGAACGCCCCATCAGGCCTGACGTGCCAAGGAGCCGTGGACAACAGCCCGCTTGACGTGAGGATGACATTGGCCTCACGTGAGGGCGTATGTAGACAAGGGCACAAACATCCCGGGAAGATGACCCGCTGGGGCAGTGGCCAGAGCTGTTGTAGGAAGTGGACCACTGTCCCCAGCCCATAAAGGGTCAGTCAATGGTCAGCCCTCCCCGAGCTCAACACGTGGAGCAGGAGCTGCCTCCCTGCCCGTGAGCCCCTCCCTCTTCCTGCGGCCTCTGTCCGTCACCGGAACCCACAGAGGGAGCCCCTGCCATCCCCTGAGGGTCTCAGGCTTCTCCCCTGATCCACAGCCCCCTCCCGCCCCACGCTGCCTGCCCCACTTGCTGCTTGTTCCTGAGCAAACTCCTCCCTTCCCCTTCGGACCAATCTTTCACCCACCACTTCTGTTTAAAATCAGCTTTGTTGAGGTACAATTTACATGTAACCGAACACATCCAATTTAATTATACAGTTTGATGAGGTTGCAAAAGATCTACATCCTGCAGCCTCCACCTATGTCAAGACATATAACATTTCCTTCACGCCAAACGTTCCCTCCCATCCCTCGCCAGTCACCAGCCTCCGCCCGGCAGCCACTGCTCTGCTGGGTTCCTATGGATTGGTCTTTTCTCCAGTTTCTCATGACGAGAATCACACAATGCGTACTCTTGGTGTCTGGCTTTGTGTGCTTGTCTCGTTTGTTGTATATATCCGTAGCTGATTTCTTTTTAGTTGCTGAGTAGTATTTCAGTGAATGGATATGCCGCCGTTGTTGACCTATTCACGTGTGGAGTATACTTGGATTGTCTCCAGGTTTGGTGATTATGAAGCAAGCCACTGTAAACATCGCACTCAGCGTGTTTTCACTTCTCCTGGGTCAATCCCAAGGGGCAGGGACGCTGGGCCGTGTGGGAAGTGTCCCTGTGTAGGGGTATTTGCATTTCCCTGATGACTAATGATGGGATCGTCTCGTGTGCTTGTTGGCCATTTGTCTGTCTTCTTCAGTGAAGTGTCTGTTCAAAACCTCTGCCCATTTTCATCAGATCAGATTGTTTGTGTTCTTATTTCTAAATTGTCAGTGTTCTTTATATACTCTGGATACGCCACGCATCATATACATGTATCGCAAGTCTCTCCATCTGTGGCTAGCCTTTTCATTTTCTTACCAGCGCTTTTTGAAGAGCCGACATCTTTCATTTTGATTGAATCCAATCAGTCCGTTTTTTTTCGTTGGTGCTAAGAAATCTTTGCCTAAGCCCAAGGTCACACAGATTTTGTCCTATTTTTACTTCTGAATACTTTATGGTTTTAACTTTATGTTTAGTTCTAGAATCCATTTCAAGTTAATTTTTGAATATACTGAGAGTTGTTCCAGAATCAGTTGTTAGGGGAATATCCCTTCTCCCCGGTACCTTGCCAAAAACTCTATTGACCATCTACGTGTGGGTCTATTTCTAGACTCCCCGTTCTATTCCGTTCTTCCGTGTTTCTTATCACACCAATAACAGTTTGACCAATGCGACTTTAAATTAAATCTTGAAATCAAGCAATGTCAGTTCTTCAGTTCTGTTTTTCTTTTCCAAGATTGGTTGGCTAATCCAGATCCTTGACATTTCCATAGAAATTTTAGAATATATTTTAGAATGAGCTCACTCGTTTCTACAGAAAAGCCTGCTGGGATCTTGATTGGCATCGCATTAAATTTGTAGATGAATTTGGAAAGAATTGACATTTTAACAACGTTAAGTCTTTCAATTCATAAACATAAGGTCTCTCTAGTCATTTACGGGTTTTTTTTCCCAGCAATATTTTGTCATTTTTAGTACATAGACCTTGTACATATGTTGTTAAGTTTATGCATTATTTCATTTTTAATGCTTTAGTTATGGTATGTTCCATTTCATTTCCCGCTATTCAATGCTACTAGGTAGAAATACAATTGACCTTTGTATATTGACCTGGGATCCTGTAACCTTGCTAAATTTACTTACAAATTCTAATAGCTTTTTTCTATACTATTCCTTCCTTAGGATTTTCAGCAGTCAGGCCATTTGGGCTTGGCATTTTCTTTGTGGGGAAGTTAATTATGAATTCAATTTCTTTATTTGATAGAGGGCTGTTCAGGTGTTCTGATTCATCTTGTATTCATTTTAATAATTTATATCTTTCCAGTTATTTGCCTATTTCATCAAAGTTGTTGAATGTATCAGCATAAAATCAACATAAATGTATCCTTTATTGTTCTTTTAATGTCCGTAGAATCTGTGCTGATAACCCTTGTTCATTCCTGATATTTGTAATTTCTTTCTCTTTTTTTCTTGACTGGTAAAGCTAGAAATTTATCAATTTTATTGGTCTTTTCAAAAAATTAGATTTGGTTTCATTCATTTTTGCTCTTGTTTGTCCATTTTCTATTTGGTAGATTTCTACACTTGATTATTTTCTTCCCTCTGCTTATTTTTGAGTTCAACTTGTGCTTCTTTTTATAGCTTCTTAAGGTAGAAACTTAGATAATTGATTTCAGTTTTTCCTTCATTTCTAATATAACTTATTAAAGGTCTAGATTTCCCTCTATACACTGTGTTAGCAGCATCCCACAAAGTTTATTTTCATTTTATTGCAAATATTTTCTAATTTCCATTGTGATGTCTTCTTTGACTCATGGATTATTTTGAAGCGTGTTGTTTAATTTCCTAACATTGGACAACTTTCCAGGTATCTTTCTGTTAATGATTTCTGATTCTTTTGTGGTCAAATAACATTCTCTGTATGATTTCAATCCTATTCAATACACTGAGACTTGTTTTATGGCCTAGCCTAAACTTATTTTGGTGAATGTTTCATACGCACTTGAAAAAAAAAAGAGAATTCTACTCTTTGGGGAATGGTATAGTGTGTAAATGTTAATTAGGTCAGTTAGTTTATAGTGTTTTTCCATTTTTTATATACTTATAGATTTTATCAAATTCAGAAAATATTTGGCATTATCTCTTAAAATATTTTCCTGCCCTTCCTCCACCTATTTTCCCAGATACTCCAACTGTATGTATGTTAGACCACTTGCTATTGTCACTGAGGCTCTGTAATTTTTTAATTTTTTTTCTCACTGTCCTCTGATTTGGATAATTTCCATGGCCATGTCTTCGGGGTCACTGATCTTTCCTTCTGCAGTGTCTAATCTATGTTTAAGCTCATCTTTTTAATGTTTTATTATTGACGTTGTATGTTTCAGCCTTGGAGTTCTATTTAGTTCTCTTTTGTATCTTCCATTTCTCTCCTCATTATGTCCATGTTTTCCTTTAAATCTCTAAACATATTTACAGTGGTTGTTTCAACTTCCTTGTCTGCCAGCCCCATCAACTCTGTCATTTCTGGGTTTGCTTCTATAAAGAGTTTTATCTCTTGGGTACGGGTGACATTTTCCTCTTCTTCATGTGTCTAGTAATTTTTTATCGAATGCTGGACTTCTGTGAAACAATAATGTAACACTGCTGAACTCTGCGCTTTGTCTCCTTCCTTTAAAGACGCTGGACTTTGTTCTGGCTGGCAGTTGCTACCTGTGGATGAGCCTGATGCTTCCGACACTCCCGCACTTGTTTTTATCAGGACAGATCTAGAGAGGCCTTGGCTCTGGGGCGGGTTTAGTGCTGCTGTTCAGATGGGACTCTCCTGAGATCTGCACTAAATGCCTCTGGAGTTCAGCGAGCTCACGCTGGTTGTCTGGAACTCTGATGTCACTCGGCCTTGGGTAAGCTCTTGTAATTGTTCACCTTGTGGCTCCACGCTTGTTCTTGTCCAGCCTCACGTGGCTCTGAGCTCTGAACGAACAGCTTAGGGAACCCCATGGAGCTTGTCTCTGTATCTCTCCCTCTTCTGTGTCTGCCCCACAAATCCCAGCTGCCTCAGGCTCCTGGGACGCTAGCTTCTGCCTCTTCAGTTCAGCAAAACCACTGTGGTGTGGGTGTTGCCCTCTGTGTGCTGCGACCTGGGAACTCTCTCAGCCTCTGAGCTGGGTGATCCCAGGGCTCACCTCCTTTGTTTCCCTCCTCTTGGGGACCCACGTTCTGCACTGCCAGTTGTCAGTGTCTGAAAACAGGTGCTTCATATCTTTTGCCTCATTTTCCAATAAATTCAGGTGGGAGGATGAGTCAGGCCCATGTGGCCCAGAGCCAGGTCTGACTCCTTGTTTTGAAAGCTCTGTTTCTCGTCCAGCCAATCCCCTGCTTCCCTCTCTGAACACTCACGTCTTCCCTGACTCTGAAACTGAGTCCACCTCCTTCCATTCTGGGAAGTGCTCTCGCTAAACTCAAGCCCAACCTGAGGCATATCTACTGCCCCGGGGACTGACGCATGCCGCCAACATTCTCCAAGTAGGGACTCGAAAAGTGGGTCCTAGAGAGACATGAGAAGCCTCAGCCTAACTTCTTTGGGGCTCTGAGCTCCATGAGAAACATCACCACGCCCCACTCCAGCTCAGGTTTGGTGGTGTCCTATTTGCACAGACCCCATGGTAAACAGGTCTGTGGAGAAGGAGAAGTTACAAGGTGAAATCGAGGGAAAGAACCATTCAGTGAATAACAGCACAGGAGGGTGAAGGATGAGCCAAAGGTGGCCCCAAATGGCCAAACGGCTGGAAAGCCTACTCCCGCACTCTGTCACCCCGTTGGGACCCCTGGGAGTCATAGGAAACCACACAAGGTCCTGCAGGACGGCAGACTGTTGTGTACGGAGGGGAAACGTGGACGTGTGGTCAAGCTGAGGACTAACGAGAAAGACAGACGTCAATGGCTCACTCAGAGTCACGGGCATTTACTGGTCACTTTGCTGACGTGCGTCCAGAGAAGGCTCAGGGTCACGGAGCTGAGGGGACAGAGACACCGTAGATGGAGGCGGAGCTGACTCTGAGGGGTGGTAGATATGGAGCGGGGGCCACTGCCATGAGGACTTCCTAGGAGCCCCCTCAAGGGCCACAGCATTGAGTATGCCCGTCCCGGTCTTCCACAGCATCCAACTCAGCAGCAGACTGGACCTCGGGCTCTAGGAAATGGTCTGAGTGCTGGAGCACTTCAGGATGTGGCAGTCAGCCTCCAGAGGGGACCTCACCCTGTCCTGGGTGGGGGCAGCCACCTAACAGGTCAGGACTGGACTGAGGGGGCTGAGAGGACCACAGTCGCAGGGTGGGACCTGGAGCCCGGCTGGCCCTGGGGGACGGACATGCCCAGTCAGTAGTAGGACTTCTGGGCTGAGGCGGGGCTGCAACGGGCCACGCGGGAGCACGTGGGGTGGCAGAGCAGGGACACGCAGGAAGAGGGTCTGCACGTTGGGTGGCAGAGCAGGGACACGCAGGAGGCCGGGCGGCAGCAGCTGGGCTGGCAGGAGGCGGGGCTGCAGCAGGAGGAGACGGGCACACAGCAGGCGGGCCTACACACGGGGCGGCAGATGAGGGACACGCAGGAGGAGGGTCTGCAGCAGGACGGGGGACAGGGGGTGGGCTGGCAGCGCGAAGGGGCTGAGCAGGGGGTGGCCTTGGAGCAGATGAGTGTGCGGCAGACGGGCACACAGCAGGCCTGCTGGCAGGGGGAGGAGGTGCAGCAGGAGGGCTGGCGGCAGCTAGACTGCTGGCAGCATGAGGAGTCTGAGCAGGGGGAGGCCCCAGAGCAGACAGGCACACA
>NC_060287.1:39150099-39165411 GCF_021613505.1 Equus quagga | reverse complement strand
GGAGTCTGAGCAGGGGGAGGCCCCAGAGCAGACAGGCACACAGCACATGGGCTTGCAGCAGACAGGGGTGCAGGAGACGGGCACGCAGCAGGCCTGCTGGCAGGGGGAGGAGGCACAGCAGGACGGCTGGCAGCTAGACTGCTGGCAGCATGAGGAGTCTGAGCAGGGGGAGGCCCCAGAGCAGACAGACACACAGCACACGGGCTTGCAGCAGACAGGGGTGCAGCAGACAGGGGTGCAGGAGGCGGGCACGCAGCAGTCCTGCTGGCAGGGGGAGGAGGCGCAGCAGGAGGGCTGGCAGCTAGACTGCTGGCAGCATGAGGGTGTGCAGGCGCTGGTGCAGGCTGACTGGCAGGGGCTGCACACACAGCTGGCAGGGGTGCAGACGAGGGTCAGGCAGGGGGCTGGGGCGCAGCAGCTGGGGGCGCAGCAGGAGGGCTCGCAGCAGCTCTCTGGGCCATCATCCACCTGCCAGGAGGAGTCGGGGCAGGAGTCCCAGGAACCTGGCTGGCAGACCCGGCTGCCATAGCTGAGGTCGCTGGAGCAGACGGACAGGGTGGAGGCGGCCATGGTGGGGCGGTGGGGCTGGAGGAGGGAGGATGTAAGTGTGAGTGTGTGTGTGAGTGTGTGTGTGTGAGGTGCTGGGGGCCATCTGGCTTTTATACCCCTCTAAGGCTGTGTTTTTCCCCCAGGCGCTCAACACGCCCTCCTTCCTTGTTGCTGTTGGGGCCGGGTCCTGCAGAACAAACAGAAGCTGTTTATTCCCTGGAGTCATTGCTCCACTCTCAAAATTCTTCAAATTGGCTCGGGGTGCCTTTCCTTGTTTTAGTCCTAGAAAGAAAACTTGGAGTGGAGTATGGCTTACTTGTTGTTCTAGCAGGAATCATTGAGGGGCCCCGGCAGAGCTCATGTCTGTGGGGTGCCCCTGCTCAGGGGTTAGCTGCTGTGCATGCCCAGCTGAGTGAGCAAGGCCAGGTGCCTCCGTGGTTGGAAGGTTGGAGAAGAGGTTCACTTGGTTCCTAAACAGAGGTAGTGTGAGTCACGATTCGTGTGCAGCACTGTGTCAGTGTCCAAGGGCTGTCACAGCAAAGGTCCACAGGCAGGCCGGCTCGCTCGACACAAGTGTATTCTCTCCCAATTCTGGAGGCAGAAGTCCCGGATCCAGGTGTCGGCAGGCTGGTTCCTTCTGAGGCCGTGAGGGGGAGTCTGCTCCAGGCTCTCCCCCAGCTTCTGCTGGTTGTTGGCAGTCTGGCTTTCCTTGGCTTGTGGAATCTCACCCCCATTTCTACCTCCATCCTCACATGGCTTTCTCTCTGTGTGCGTGTCTGTCCCCATTTCTCCTTTTTATAAGGGCCCCGGTCAGACGGGATTAAGGCCCACCCTCATGACCTCATTTTAACTTGATTACATCTGCAAAGACCCTCTTTCCAAATAAGGTCACATTCACAGATTGGGGGAGTTCGGGCAGCAGCCTCGTTTTAGGGACACAATTTAACCCATAACAGAAGCAGACCCAGTGCCAGAGTCTGGGCCAGAAGGAAAAGTGGAGCAGGTCTCCTTTCCCAGGACCCCGTCCGCAGCAGCCGGTGAAGGACAGGTGCAGGTGGCACATGGCATGACACCTTCGGCAGCACACGCATGTCTTCTGCTTGTCTAGGCAGGGCTTGAGCTCACGGGATGATTTTTTTTTTTTAGTTTAGTTTATGGAATAATCGTAAAGAGAGTACAGAGAATTCACATAGGTCCCTGGCCCAGCTTCCTCTAGTGTTGACATCTTCGTAACCAGAGATCAATTGCCGATTCTTAGAAATCAGCCTCGGTGCATCGCCATTCACTCCAGGACAGACAGTGCTTGGGTTCACCATTTCCCGTAAACGTCCTCCAGCTGTTCCAGGACCCCACGCTGCATTTGTCAGGCCTCCTTGGTGTCGTCTGGTTTGGGACAGTTGCTCAGTTTCCTTGTCCTTTGTGACCTTGACACTTTTGGGGAGCACTGGTCAGGTGTGTTGCAGCACGTCCCTCGATTTGGGTTTGTCTGCTGTTTTCCCACGATTAGACTGGGGGCTGCCGTATGTTGGGAAGAAGCCCCCAGGAGTCACATGTCCCGTGAAGCCCAATGTTGCTGAGTCTTGTCACTGGGGATATGACTATTTTTCCCCTTGTAATCACAAAGATTGGGGAGAGATTCTTTGTCTTGGAAAATATCTAGTTTCTGCTGAAATGTCTGCCCGCTGGCTTTGGCGCCCACCCTCTGGGAACTGTGCCTGCAGCCGTGGTCGCTGTGGTTACTGTGGTGGCCTCACGGTGATTTTCCCCTTCCACATTCCATCTCCATTTGTTAATTCAAATTCTTCTGTAAGAAAGAGTTGTTCCTTCTCTTCCATTTATTTATTTGTTCGGTTATTTATTTCCATAAGGACCGAAGAATATTTATTTTATTGAGTTATACTGCGATATTATCGTGATCTTGTTCAGTTCATTCCAGCTTCCATCACTGGGAGCTCTTTCATTTGGCCCCTGGACCCCTTCAGCGTGCCTCCCCTCCCTGACTTCTCACATCTGCACGAAGGGCACAAACGTGCAAAGCTCCTCTTGAATTTTCCCTGTCACTTCCCTGGGATCACCCACTTCTCCGAGGAGCCCTGGTTCCTTTTAGGGGGCGATGGCCTTTGGAAACCAAGATCAGGATGTAGGTGTGCTTGTTGCTCCCGGGGCCCCCGGTGGGTAGAGCAAGGAGGCCTGTGACGTCCACTGACACGCAGGGGACACATCTAGTCTTTCACCGTTAAGGATCATGTTAGCTGTAGTTTTTTCTAGTTCGGCTTTCTCAGGCTACAACGTTCCTTTCCTTTGCTGAGGGATTTGTCATGAATGGATGTTGGATTTCATGGAATGCTTTCTATGCATCTGTTGAGGTGATCATATAGTTTTCCTTTTAAGTCCATTAACACGGTGAATTACATTAATTGATTTTTTAAGCTTTTAATTTTGAAATAGTTATACATCCACAGGAAATTGAGAAGCTAGTACGGAAAGGTGCTTGACTGATTTTTGAATGTTGAAGCCGTCTTGAATTCCTGGATAAACCCCACTGGGTTGTGACGTGTTGTCCTGTTTAGACGTTGCTAGATTTGATGTGCTAATATTTTATTTGGGATTTTCGAGTCTGTATTCGTGAGGATATCAGCCTGTAGTTTCCTTTTATCGCATCATCCTTGGTTTTGGTAATGCTGTCCTCAGGAAAGGAATTGGCAAGCGTCTGCTCCTTTTCTGTTTTCTACGAGAGATGGTGGAGAGTTGGCATTTGTCTTCTTTAAATCCTTGGTAGAATTTTCTAAGAAACCAGAGTTTTCTTTACCAGATATGGGACGTTCCAGTTTTCCGTGTCTTCCTTAATGAGTTTCAGCCATCTGTGCCTGTTGAGGAGCTGGTCAATTTCATCTACGGTTTTGAATAGCCAGGTGTTGTGTGGTGCATAAAGTTCTCTTATTAACATATTAATTCTTCAAAAATGTTTAGTAATATCCCATTTTTTCTTCTTGACATTGATAAACTTGTTTGTTCTCAGTTTTTTCCCCTGGTCCCTTCGTGGCTACAAGTGTATCAATTTTCTTGATCTTCTCAAGGAACTGGCTTTGGTTTTGGGGACTTTTTCTTTTGTGTTCGGTTCCCTTGATTTCCGCCTTGTCCTTTTCTCTGCCTGCCATGGGTTCCATTTGCTCTTCTTTTTCAAGTTTCTTCAGTCGAAGCTCAGATGGTTGATTTGATATTTTTCTTCTTCGCGAATGGCAGCATTTAGTCCTATAAGGTTCCCCGGCTCCCCCTCCTTTCTCTGCGTCCCACCATCCTCTCTGTGCCGACGGTCCTGCCCATAACCTGAGGCTTTGAATGAGCAGGTCTGGTTCCGACTCCATTATTCCTGGATCCAGGACACATGTTCTAAGGGTAACAGAGTCGATGAGGACTCACACGCAGTGGGGTTTCAAGGCAGGTGCTAAGTGGTTGGACTTTCACATCCTGCAACCGGAGGCTGTTGCAGCTGGAATCTGCTGTACGTGTTTTCACTCGCCAGGAGGACGTGAGGTAAGGGCACGCAGAAAGCTGGCCGGATCGCAGGGATAATCATGCCTGGCAGGAGAGAGCGTGCTTTCATTGCAGAGGTCCCCTGGGGGCAGGGACTTCCCCTGCTTCTTCACCTCCCCCCAACCCGCCACCACCCAGCTCCTGGCAGAGGAGAGCAGCAGGAGGCATCTGGGATCAGAGGAGGTGCATTCTGTGGGTGGGACCCTGAGGGTAGCTGAGCATCCTGTGCTGGAAGAGCTCGGATCAAGCCCCTGTCCCTGTGCCAGCCCTGCAGCCCGCATGATGCACGCACTGTCTTTCGCCTCCAGAACGTCTGCGTGCCCAGCGAGGCCAGGCGATTGGTGAACCTAATGGACGACATTCAAGAAAGACGAGAAAAGGTTCCAGTTTGAGCTGGCAAGCGTGGGGCCAGAAGATGGACTCGTTCCTGCTCTGTGTGTGGACCTCTCTGCGTCAGCTCTGGGGCACCCCTGCATGCCCTATTGCCTATTTACGTAAAGTGAGCTTAACATCAGCTGTTTTCCAGCCACATGGATCTTACTCAAGAGAGCCTGCTCAGCCAGCCCTGGCAGCCTGCCCTCCTGCAGGCGCAGATCCTCCTGCAAACTCAGGCGGGAGTTAAAAATTGACCTAAAAAGTGGCCCAGTACAGGGGTGACTGCGTCATGAGGGATGGGCAGTCCATTTCCCATCTAGTCATTGCGAGGCAGTCCATTCTGGGGGAGCAACTTCTACTTGCCAGACAATACTTCCAGTCCCTCCCACAGCCCTACAAGAAAGGGGGTACCATCTCCCATGGCTGATGAGGAGACCGAGCCTCCGAGAGGTCAGTTACAGAGGCTGGGGACACTGCGGGTCCCAGGAGAGGCGTCCGTCCTTGCTGTACCCTCTGCTTGGCCCTCTGGACAATGTCGTGCACTCTGAGAGCCCTTGACTCCAAGGAGCTAAGGCGGACTTTGGAGGATGATTGAAGGAGTGGATGTGTGCGGATTTAAAAGCGTGGATGTGTATGAAGAGCTGAGCCTGTGCCGGCCCAGGGAGCTCTCTGTTGCGCGTTTGCTGGGATATTGTTGGTGTCGCTGCTGTTTCAATGCCTCTGTGGCTGTAGTGGCCTGGTCACCATGTTGCCTTTGGCTTTCCAGGCTGTGGGCGTACCCACGCTCCAGCCCCAGAAAGCCCAGCGGTCCATTCAAAGCCCAGCGGGCCGCGCTTTTTCCACATCCCTTGACTTCCTTTAAAACAAGTCAAGAAAAGCAGCTTTGAACACGTAAAGGGAACATAAGTCGTTTTCCCATTTATGCTGCATCATCACATTTTTTTCCTATTTCCATTTTTAACCAGTATAATAGGAGGAAAGTGCTGTCTTGCTGCTGTTTTAGTTGGCACTTCTCTGACTCACATTGACTCGAGCGTTTCATGATGTCTGTGAACCCTTTGGGTTTATTCTCTTGGAGTTTGCCTGCTTTTTTTGAAAATTGCTGTTACATTTTCCTTGTTGGTTTTCGGGGCCTCCCTGCCCCTTCTGTCCCGGGTCAGTTTCACACATGGCAAACTGTTTCCCATTCTGTCCTGTGAACTTTGGCACTGCCCACAGTGTCCCTCCTGAGCGGAACTTCTTGTTTTGATGTGAGCAAATGTACCAGCTTCTTCCTGACAGTTTCTGTTTATTGAGAAATCTCCTCCACCCCGATGTCACCAAGACAGCCCCTGATTCCTCCCTCTAACTCGCAAGTTTTGCCTTTCACCTCTCCTGGAGTTGAGGATGATGTGTCCTGTTCAGGAAGGATCGGCTTGAGTTTTCTCCCACGGAAACCCGGCTTTCCCATCACCATCCGCTGATCAGTCCATCCTCCCCATTGATCCACATGGCACCCGGACCACTCACCTGAGGGTCTCTCTCTGAGCTCTCGCATCTCTTCTCATCATTGGTCCCTCTGCCTCTTCTTGGGCCCAAACTGGGCTGTTTTGTTACTGTGGCTGTATAGTCAGTCTCACTGTCCCGTAGGGCAATTCTTATAATACCCTACCCTAAATTCTGGGTTATGAACTATTCCTGGCTCCTGGCACAGAATTTAAATCAACGAAATCCACAGAGTAAAGAGGATTTTCTTAGCCATTACTTCTTTCTCTCTTCTCACCCCCAGCAGAGGAACCCCTTCCAGAGCCCGTCTAAACTGTGGCCGGGTGTCCACCTAGCTGGGGGCCTGTGGCTCACCCCTGCACTTGCAGCGAAGACCTTGGCTCCTCCAGAACAACCTCCGTCTTCGTGGGCTCCAGTGCAGATAACCTTCCCAGGGGACAATTCGGGGCACGAGGAGCCTGGCTGCTGGCCAAAAATCCGTAGGCGGTCACTAAGGCTTCGCCCGCAGGCCACGGGAGGAAGCTGTCCCGTCCGCCATGCTTGGGGCACAGGCAGGGCCCTGCTGTCCTGGAGGGAGCTGCATCACTACTCTGGCCCACGGCCACGGTCCTACTACATCCGCGCTCCCAGCCCCACACCTCCTTTCAGAGGCCTCCTTGTGGGGGCTTGAGGACACTCATCCAACACTGACTCAGTATCTAGGGCCGTTCCACGCCTAGCCCGTCCTCCTCGTCCATCCCCTTCCACCCCATCCAATCGCAGGAGGCTTCTGTCCTGGGGCTCCATCTGTGTGGCCCCCACCACGCCCCCCCGTGGGGCAGGAGGGAAGGGGGCCCACGCCTCCTTGGATTCTGGCTTCTCGCTTATACCATTGTAGTAGGTAACTGAGGCCTTCACGGTCCTTCTGTTTGGGCTTGCTGCTGTAAACCTGGCAGGTCAGCTCTTTGTCCAGCTCGGCTGGACCCCTGGCAGGGGGGAGTCACCACGCTCCCACTTCACAGACAAGGAAACTGAGGCTCAGAGAGGTTCCGTGCGTCGGTTGTGGGCCGGATCTCAAGATCTTGAGGTCCACTGTGTAGCCAGCTCTGAGTTAATCTGTTTGTGGCTACCACGGCCCCTCTGCTAAAGTGGAAGTAACTTGAGGGCGACAACTATTGATTTCTGAACTGCCACTTCAGGAAGCCTTGGTGGAATACAGGAAGGCCACCCAGAGGAGAACCAGCAGAGGCCGTTTATTCAGAGCGGCTGTGGCACGGCGTCCGCAGCCATCACCTGAGTTTGGCAGAGACTCAGGCAAGCAGGGGAGGGCACAGCTTATGGTGGAAGAAAGGAAGGCTCAGCTGTGCCCCAGTGGAGGCTGCGGTGGCTCGCTACAAGCTGGGCATCCTGTGCGATGGGTTAGGGAGCATATCTGGCTTTTCTGGTTGGTGCTGAATTGGAAGTGGGGACACAGATCAGGGAAGCTGTCAGTCACTGGCCAAGTCCTGGCCGTTCTGGGCCGATGGCCGCAGAGGCTGTGGTCCGGCTTCCCCAGCTGCTCGCTGCAAAGGCTGAGGGTCAGTGTTCGCTCCACACGCACCTGGCTTGGCCATTGTCCTTTATATACTCAGTCTCTCAGTGTGAATACAATAGGTGCTAATGGATCTGTGTCGAATTGACTAGAATTAATCGGCAGGACTGTATCACTTGCCTGTGTCTGAGTGTCCAGAGAGAGCTCTGACTTTCCTGGACTCAGTGCCTCCCCCATTCCTGCAACCGGCAGGAACTTTTCCGAGAAGGTACAAAACTCGCCGTGTCTGGGGGCCGGCCCCATGGCTGAGTGGTTAAGTTCGTGCGCTCCGCTGCGGCGGCCCAGGGTTTCGCCGGTTCGGATCCTGGGTGCGGACATGGCACTGCTCATCAGGCCACATTGAGGCGGTGTCCCACATGCCACAACTAGAAGGACCTGCAACTAGGATATACAACTATGTACTGAGGGGGATTTGGGGAGAAAAAGCAGGAAAAAAAAAAACATTGGCAACAGTTGTTAGCTCAGGTGCCAATCTTTAAAAAAAAAAAAAACTCGCCTTGTCTGTTAACCTGGAGACCCCTCCCCTTGTGCGTGTAGCCAAGGCAAAGATAGAGAAGCGCATGCACGTGGACTGAATATGCGTCACAGCCAAGACTGTCCGTGTCTGCGAGGATCGGGGTGGAAGCAGGAACAAGCTGTTTAACTAAACAACGGAGGGAGAGGCTCACACTGGGATTAGCTGAATTCGGGGCCCCCCCCCTCTGTTAATGCGCCCTAATTGCCTGTGCCCGGGGCTCGGCCAGGCCCGGGTGTGTTCTGGGAGCCAGGCAGCCTGCCTGGTGGTGGACTCACGTTTCCTAATGAGGGGGCCACAGCTAAATCCCAGAGGGGCCAGCCCACCGCCAGGCAGGGCCCATGTACCCTCTGTCTCTCGGAGCTTTGGGGGTGAATTTAGGGTGCACAGTGCTTACTTAGAGCCCTGTGCTCCCCAGGGGCCCCGACCAGGCACGACTCCACAGGACGTGGAACCCGACCTGCACGCCGTGGCCAGCCGGAGGCCTGGGTCTGGTCAGGCTCCTCAGCACAGACTTGCCCCCAACCCCCGAGATGCCAGAATTTTCCCTACAGTCAATCTGGGACCCTCCCACAACATGCACAGCTGCCTCCGGGGTGGTCCCTGCCCTTGACATCCGGATGCTTTAGAGGATGCAGACCCTTCTGAGTAGGAGTATTTCCCTCTCGCTCTGTGGGCGGCTTATTTTACAGCACGTGTTCTTTCCAGAAGCAATGCAGTCTCCCCACACTGGGCTTTTCTGTTCTCAGAGGCAGAAGAGATGAGTCAGGGGCAGGCCCCGGTGGGTCATTAACTCTCGGTGACTCCATTTCCCCAGGTTAAATGGGGGGTCATCGTGATACTGATTGGAGGGGCTTTGCGAGGCTGCTGTGACATGTCGAGACCAGAACCTGCCACTCCCGGGGGCCCCGTAACAGACCTGGCGTAACCCCCCTGTGATTTCCTTGACACAGACCTGCGCCCCCTGGACATCCTGGCAGAGGCAGTCCCTCCGGACAGCGCTGCGGGCGGAGTCAGGGTGACTCGGGTTCAAGGTGTGCGAGGACTCCAGCTCTCGGCCGCCAGCCCCCACGCCATGAGCTTCCCTGCGTCGAGGATTTTCGTCAGATGCGACCTCTTCCCTGAAGAATTTTCCATCGTTGTCACCTTGAAAGTTCCCAATCTTCCCCCAAAGGTCAGTGACGCTTTTTATCTTCGTGTTAGAATGGCCTGATTTTCCTTGCGATGTTCTCAGTGCTAGAGCGTGCAAAGGGCACGGCTGACTCAGGTTGCGGCGAGACACCGGCCAAGGTCTCCTAGGGTGTCTTTGGGATCAAGAGCGGCCGGCCTTGATAGGTAGTGAGGTCCCCATCACTGCGAGTGTGCAGGCAGGGTCTGTGTGACCATTTGCCGGCGGTTTATACTGGTAATTCCTGCAATTATAGTTTTGCTGGTGTGCTAATCTGTCGGAGGCTAGGGACATGCTTAGAGTTTTTAGTTTGACATCCTTTAGTGGGAAAGGTAAACAATAAAATAACAAAAGCATACCTGTTGGGGTCTGTTTGCCTGTGACTTGCAGCCCCATGCACCCCAGGCCCAGCTCTCATTCTCATCCTCCCCGACTAGGCTGCGAGCTTCCCGGAAGGTGAGGCCCGGTGGCGGCTGCCGCCTTTCCCTGTGGATTCGAGTTCAATGCACTTCACAGTGTGCAGCAAACTCCTCATGTTTCCAAGTCAGAGTCCTCCGCTCTCCCCAGCCGACCGTGCTTCTCCGTGTTGGTTTTCTCTGATGAGTGCGATGCCGCCCCCATAGTTCCCGTTGACGTCCAGTTCACGGAACCGATCTCCTTTCCTGCCATCAATCCGCTGTCAGACCCAGCTGCTGTCTCCAATTCCAGTCATTGCATTTTTCAGTTCCTATAATTTCCATTTTCTTCTTTTTTATATAAACTCCAGTTCTCGGGTTGAAGTCTTTGTCTTGTCAGCGACTTTCCTGCTCGTGGCTCCCATATCTGAATGGAACCACTCCATTCGACCGACGACTCCAGTATGCGGGCCGCCTGGAGGATGGCTCTGCTGTCTCTTTTATCTATTTTCCATCACGCTCAGTAATTTTTTAACAGTTTTATTGAGCTATGATTCACATACCGTACAATTCACCTCTTTAAAGTGCACAATTCAATGATGCTTAGTTTATTCAACGGACACATGCAACCCTCACCACGGTCCATTTAGGGCGTGTTCATCACCGCAGAAAGAAACCCCGTGCTCGTTAGCTCTCAGCCCCACCCCCAGCGCCAAGCAACAACCCATTTACTTTCCGTATCTGTGGTTTGCCTATTCTGGACATTTCCTATAAATGGAATCAGGTAATACATGGTCTTTGTGGCTGGCTTTTCTTACGTGGTGTGTTTTCAAGCTTCATCCGTGTTGGAGTGCACATCAGTACTTCACTCCTTTCTGTGGTGGAATCATATTTGCCCGTGTGCATACACCACGTCTTGAGTATCCACTCATCAGTTGGTGCACATTGGGGTTGTTTCTACCTTTTGGCTATTGTGAATAATGCTGCTATAAACGTCCACGTACACATTTTTGTATGGACATATATTTTCATTTCTCATGGGTATATACTTAGGAGTGGAATTGCTGGGTCATAGGATAACTCTGTGATTAACTTTTGAGGAACCGCCAGACTGTTTTCCAAGGTAGATGCAGCATTTCCCATTCCCGCCAGCAGTGGGTGAGGGTTGTGATTTCTCCACATCCTCATCAACACTTGTTATTATCTGACTTTTTGATTCCCGCCATCCTCATGGGCATGAAGTGCTATCTCATTGTGGCTTTGATTTGCATTTCCCTGATGAATAATAATGTGTATTGTTTATGGGTGCATTGACCATTTGTGTATCTTCTTTGGAGAAATGTCTATTCAAGTCCTTTGCCCAGTTTTTAATTGGATTAGTTGCCTTTTTATTGTTGAGTTGTAAGAGTTCTTTGTATATTCTAGATATGTCTCTTATCACATATGCCATTTTCAAATATTTTCTCCCGTTCTGTGGGTTCTCTTTTTACTTTCTTGATAGTGTCCTTTGAGGGACAAAGCTTTAATTCTGATGACATCAGATTTATCTATTTTTTTCTTTTCTTGCTTGTACTTTTATAGTCATATCTTAGACTCCAATGCCAAATCTAAGGTCATGAAGATTTACCCCAATGTCTTCTTCTACGAGTTTTATAGAATTAGCTCTTATATTTAGGTCTTTGATCCATTGGGATTACTTTTTGCATATGGTGTGAGGTAGGGTTCCAACCTTCATTCTTTTGCACGTGGATTTCCAGTCATCCCAGCACCATTTATTGAAGAGACTGTTCTTTTCCCATTGAATGGTCTTGGCACCTGGTTGAAATCAGTTGACCATAGATGTGTGTGTTTATTTCTGGACTTTTAATTCTATTCCACTAATAATTCCTGACATAGAACTCCCAAATCCCTTAGGATTTCCTGGGTGATAGGAGCATCTTTTGTTCTAATGAGGCAACTCTTGGTGAGCTTCAGGATGGAGGCTGGTCCCCAGAAAGATCAAACTTTGATTAGAAGCTTGGTACTTTCAGCCCCACCCCCTTCTCCAGAGAGGGGAGAGGGGCTGGAAATTGAGTTAATAATTGATCGTGCCTCCATGATGAAATCCCAAAAGTACTGGGTTTGGAGAGCTTCTGGGGTGGTGAACACATCCACCTGCCAGGATGGTGGTGCACCTTGACTCTATGGGGACAGAAGCACCTGCGCTTGGGACCCTCCCAGATCTCACCCTATGTATCTCTTCATATGGCTGTTTATCTGTAGCCTTTAAAATACCCTTCATAATAAATCACAATAATAAGTAAACTGTTTTTCTGGGTTCTGTGAGCCACTCTAGCAAATCATTGAACTGGAGGAGGGGGTCATGGGAACCTCTGATTTGTAGCCAAGTTGGGTGGAAGTTGTCGCTAACCTGGGAACTTGCTACTTGTGACTGGAGTCTGAAGTCAGGGAGCAGTCTCGTTGGACTGAGCTCTTAACCTGTGGGGTCTGACACTAACGCTAAGTAGTGTCACAATGGAATTGAATTGAATTGTAGGACACCCAGCTGGTGTTGGAGAATTGGTCAGTGTGGGAAAAAACCCACATCTGGTTTCAGAAGCATTATGTGTGAGAATGAAGGAAAATGCAGTGCATTTTTCCTAGGGATACATAAAACAAGGTTATGTATTGATTAGTTGATAAAAATGAGGCCAGAGACTCACAGGAACCTACCTCTTTATTTCTCCTAGGAGCAACAGGTCAGTATTTGCTAATTCCTTGTTTCTGGTGACTTTATATCACAAAATCACCACTAATAATGAGAATCAACTATAGTTGGATTTATGCCTATTTTACTTTTTTGTTTCCTGTGTCTCCTGTCTTTTTTTTTTTTCTGCATTCCTCTAGTCTTCCTTTACTGCTTTTTGTTTGTTGCATTTAGTGAATATTTTCTAACATAGCATTTTATTTTTTTAATGATTTTTTCACTATATTTTTTTGGTTTTCCCGTAGTGTTTGCTACAGGGTTTACCATATATTTATTTTAACTTATCAGAATCAACTTCTGATTTAAACTAACTCAATTCCAGTAAGATGTAAAAACACCACTCTTATATAATTCTATTACTTCTTGTCCTTTTTGTGGGCTTCTTTTTTATACATATTACATCTATAAATGTTAAAAACCCAACAGTATATTATTATAATTATGACAATATACTTTTATGACTTTAAAGAAGCTTAGAAAATAAAGGAAAGCAAGTATCTATTTGTAGCTTTTGTTACACTAACCTTCTTTTCATTGCTGGCTCTCTTCTCTGTGGATCTGAGTTACCATCTGGAGTCATTTCC
This sequence comes from Equus quagga, assembly GCF_021613505.1. Lineage (NCBI taxonomy): Eukaryota > Metazoa > Chordata > Mammalia > Perissodactyla > Equidae > Equus > Equus quagga. The sequence continues at coordinate 39,152,491 of NC_060287.1, read as the reverse complement.
TTTGCCCAATACAGCTTTGCTCCTACATGCCTCCTTTGTGCCAATATTGTCAAATATATTACACGTGTATATTACGTTATAGGCCCAACAATACATTTTATACATATTGTTCTATACAATGGTTTTTTAAATCAGTTAAGAGAAGAAAGGAGAAAAATATGCATTTGCATTGTCTTTTGTAATTACGTAATTATCTTTACTAGTGCTCTTTGTTTTTTCATGTGGATTAGAATTTCAGCCTAAAGAGCTCCCTTTAGTGTGTCTTCTTAGGTGAGCCTGCTAACATCAAATTGTCTCAGTTTTTATCTGTCTGGGAATGTCTTAATTTTGCCTTCGTTTTTGAAAGATAGTTGTGTCGGATATAGGATTTTTGGTGGACAGTTTTTTTCCTTTGAGCACTTCTGTAACGCCACCCCACTGCCTTCTGGTCTCGTTGTTTCTGGTGGGAAGTCAGCTGTTGATCTCACCAGGGTCCCTTGTGAGTGACTCATCGTTCTTCCCTTGCTGCTTTCAAGACTTTCCCCTTGTCTTTGACTGTCAGCATGTTCACTGCATCTCTTTGTGGATCTTTTGTGTGGATCTTATTTGGAGTTCATAGAGCTTGCCGGATGTGTAGATTAAAGTTCTGTTGTAAATTTGGAACGCTTTCAGCCATTCTTTCTTTGAAGTAATAATATTTCTCCCTTGTGGCCTGACTACCATGTAGTTCTCCAGCAGAGCCCCCCGCCCCACCCATCAGAAGTCAGTGAGGCCTCAAACCCTGAAGCCACAAGCCCCCATGGTGCCCTAGGCTAGTTTTGCAGAGCCCTGCAGCCCAGCGCTTCACCGAGACCCCTGCCCCTGCCCCTTCAGAGACTTGGCACAGTCCAGTGGCTGAAGAGTGAGGACACAAGAGGCCATGACCAGATGTTTCTCACCTGGTGACAGGCGTAGAACCGAGCACTGGGGCATAGGCTGCTACATGGTGTGCAGGTGTCTACACGGCAAGTCTCCATGGACAACCAGACCCTCTACTGTACACTTACTATGACAGTGTCCAGGAGCTGACAATAGAGGGTCAGGCTCACAGGCCACCACATCCTGATGCCCTTCTGCCTGTGGAGGGGGATTCTTGAGGGAGGAGACCTGTTCTGATCTGCATACAGGGGCTTCAGGAGCCCCCGAGGGCCCTGTTGCAAGTGATACCGTCTGGGCCATGAGAAAAGGAGGAGGGTATGAGCATGAAGTACTCTATCTGGGAAAGGGTTCTATAAAAGCTCAAGTTTCGATGAAGCAAAGGCACTTGCCCCTCACGGTCATTCCTACTGTGCTAGCCTGCGTCTGCATCCCTGGCTCTTCCTGTGAGCCAGTCTCTGCCCCCAGGAGGACACTTCTTTCTCACACCTGCCACGGCATGTGCTCCCAGTAGACCCCCAGCCCTTTAACTCCTCCCAGAGCCAGAGCATCCACCCACACAGTGCATCGTCAGACCTGTCCACACTGAACACATCTCCCTCTGCTCAAAGCCCAGATTCTGGGGCTGTCGCGTCCTTACTCCTTCCTGGGGGCAGAAGTTCTGTTTACAAGAACAAACCCCCCATGGGATGGAGCAAAGGGCTGTTGCTTTCAGAAAATCACCTGATTGTTCCTGTTCCTGCAAAAGCGTTTCTACCGTCTTTCCTCTGGGGACAAACACGGCTCAGGAGAACCCCACCTCCTCTCAGGAGCCTCACGTGGCATTCACAAACAGTGAACCAGTGCTGCTGAAACACAGCACAATGCCAAACACCGACAAGGAAGGGAAGGCTTCACTAAGCCTGATGCCAGGACAACACACAACACAGAGGGGCATAAAAGCCGACAGCTCCAGACACCTCACACACACACACTCACACTCACACACACACTCCACCTCCTCTAGCCCCACCGCCCCACCATGGCCGCCTCCACCCTGTCCGTCTGCTCCAGCGACCTCAGCTATGGCAGCCGGATCGGCCAGCCAGGTTCCTGGGACTCCTGCCCTGAGTCCTCCTGGCAGGTAGATGATGGCCCAGAGAGCTGCTGCGAGCCCCCCTGCTGCGCCCCCAGCTGCTGCGCCCCAGCCCCCTGCCTGAGCCTCATCTGCACCCCCGCCAGCTGTGTGTGCAGCCCCTGCCAGTCAGCCTGCACCAGCTCCTGCACGCCCTCGTGCTGCCAGCAGTCTAGCTGCCAGCCGTCCTGCTGCGCCTCCTCCTCCTGCCGGCAGGCCTGCTGCGTGCCCATCTGCTGCACCTCCGTCTGCTGCAAGCCCGTGTGCTGTGTGCCCATCTGCTCTGGGGCCTCCCCCTGCTCAGACTCCTCATGTTGCCAGCAGTCTAGCTGCCAGGCCTCCTGCTGCGCCTCCTCCTCCTGCCAGCAGGCCTGCTGTGAGCCC
>NC_060287.1:39104307-39120099 GCF_021613505.1 Equus quagga | reverse complement strand
GAACATTTGTGAGAGTGAGTGACTGAGGAATCCCGAAGGGCAGTGGCCTCCCTCCTCTGGGCCGGGTCACCGGTGGGATTCCCGCCCTCGCCCAGGAAGGTCAGTGCCTGCTCAGGCTGTGCCAGAGACGTGACCACAGCGGTGTGGAGAGTCCCTGGTCTGAGGTGCCCTGCTGTGAAGTCAACTCCTTGCTGCCACCTGCCTCCGGTTCCCAGACAGCCTCCTAAGGATGTTGTCCTTGCTTTGTCATTTGCGGGCCTCCAAGCATCACATCCACTTCCTGAACGCTGTCACATGGGGAATTTCCCCTCCCTTCTGGCAAGTCCCAGTGCTACCTCCCACCAGGGAAACCAATGAGGCCATGTGTGTCCCCCTCAGCACCCAGAGTGGCAGAGGCCATATGACCAGGTGGACTTTGCTGAATTAAGCGTTAGAGTAAATATGAGGCCCATGGAGGGTTTCTCTTCTTTAGCGTTAGAGGCGCATGGAATTTGGGCAGAGACTTGCTAAAGAAAGATTATACTCTATAACTATTTTACATAGGTGCTTTGGCAGTGGATGTTTGATAACTTTCTATTTTTTACCCTTTTAACGTGTTAAGCTGGGAATTAATAGCTTCTAAGTTGCAATTACTTATAGTCAAGTATACACAGTTTCTGTACCGTCCAAGTAGGAAACTGATGTGTGGCTGGTTTTGCTGGCATTCTGAGATCACGATCTTGGTGGGTGGTGCACGGATTTTAATTGTGGTCAGATACGCGTAACACAAACTGTTTTTGAGTGTACAGCTCAGTGGCATTGAGTACATTCACATTGTTGCGCAACCATCACCACCATCCATCTCCAGACCTTTCCATCTTCCCAAACTGAAACTCTATCCCCATTAAACACTAACCCCCATCCACCTCCCCAGCCCCTGCCACCCACCCTTCTGCTTTCCCTCTCCATGAATCTGACTGCTGTATGTACCTCATATAGGTGGAACCATGCAGTATTTCTCCTTTTGTGACTGGCTTATTCCACTTGGCGTAATGTTCTCAAGGCTCACCCATGCTGATGTCAGAACTTCCTTCCTTTTCAAGGTTGAATAATATTCCATTGTATGGATAGGCCACATTTGACTTAGCCACTCATTCTTCCATTGATGGACATTTAGGTGGCTTCTATATTTTGGCTGTTGTGAGTAATGCTGCTGTGAGCATGGGTGCATGACTATGCCCTTGGGATCCTGCTTTCAGTCCTTTGGGTACGTCCGCACAAGTAGAATTGCTGCGTCATATGGTAATTCAGTATAGATTTTTTGAGGGGCTGCCATAGTGTTTTCTATAACAGAAGAACCATTGTGTTGCACCAGCAGTGCACAAGGGCGCCAATTCCTCCACATCCTCGCCAGCACCTGCTATGTTCTGTTTTTCTGACAGTAGCCATGCTCACAGGTGCGAGTGGTGCATTTGGTTTGATCACAGACCGTGGGTGCTGCAGGAAATCCTGCAGCCGGGAGCCCCGCCCTCCCCTGGCTGTCTTTCCCCGCCGGTCCTCCCCTGCCCCCCTCACCCCCCGCCCGGGTCCTCTCTTGCAGAAGAACGAGTACCTGCTCGCGGTGGTGGCAGAGGACCGGGATGCGCTGCTGCTCGGCCTGCGCTACTCGCCCACCCAGCTGCACTTCCTGTTCCTCCGCGAGGACTCGGCCGGCGCCTGGCAGACCCGTGTGTCCTTCCGCAGTCCGACACTGATGGACAGCCAGTGGCACACGCTGGTCTTGGCCGTGTCTGAAGGATCCTTTTCCCTCACCACGGACTGCGGCCTCCCCGTGGACATGTAGGTACCAGGACGCCCGGAGAGGGTCGAATGTGTGTGTGCTGTCCGACAAGACGGGTCCAGAGTGGCCGGGCCAGGTGCCCCTCTCGTGGTGCCGTGTGAGCCCGGCCTGGGGGCACAGCCCAGCACCCCCCGGCGCGGGGTCAGGCTGGTGGGGAAACAATCGTTAGGAACCACCCGCTGAGGCGGGGGCGCCAGGGCCATCGTCAGAACCTGGGGTCAACCCTGCCCCCAGCAAGGCCCCGGTGGGGCAGGGGCGAATGCTGGAGGAGGGCATCTAGAGGAAGCTGAGGCCTGGGTCGGAGTCCAGGCTGGGTGAAGGGGACTCGACCAGGAGAAGAGTGTTGTTACCATCAGCAAGAGGCGGTAGGGGTCGTAAAGCCCACAGGCGCCAGATCCAACCTGCGGCTGCAGCCGGGATTAAGACCCCGTGCTTGCTTTGACTCTCAACGCGGTCATTTAACCTATGACTTGCTTTCCTCTTGTGGGATGAGCCAGTAAATCGTCACTAAAACCCTAAATAACCGTGCAGAATAGTCCCTAGTAGCTTTGACGTGACCCCAGGCACTCGAAGCCCGAGTTCATGTCTGGTCCTCGTGGTCGCCTGGTTCCCATGGCCTGGAAGCCAGTCGGCTGGACTAGGGAACGGTGAGTCCCTGCAGCCCGGCCAGTGGATGGTGACCCACGTCGGCCCTCAGCTCCCATCCTTGCCCAGTGGGGCTGGCGATTCTTTCTTTTTAATCACAAATGGTCCAGTTTATGTTGAATCTATCATTATTCCAAACATTAATTTCAAAGGCAGACTCTTATTCTGCTTTGTTATTATGTAACTTATTCCATAATAAAAAGAATACTTAACATTTATACACTTTGTTTAAACACGTCTTTATCACAGCCCTCCCCCACCATGTCCCCAAATTCATCGGGGCCTGTATGGGGGCGGGGGATGACTTCTCAGAGAGCCAGCAGTGAGGACAGCTCTGTGATGGAGCGGATGCAGGAGGCCAAGTGGGTGGGGGATGAGGAGCTGGGGCTGGAGCCGATGGTGGCCAAGGAGGAACATAGGCCCCGAGGCCAGACATCAGAGGCCTCCTAGGCATCATGGAGGGCACACACCAGGACTCAGGAGGCCGGGGAGCTGTGCTCGGAGCACAGGACACTCTGGAACAGCGGCCAGGAGCTGACCTCGCCACGGCCAGCTACAGCCAGACGGCAAAGATTGGAAGGAGCAGGTGCTTCTACAAGAGGATGTGGCATGGTGGCCTGAGAGGGCCTACGCAGCCAGGAGAAAGCCTGTGCCTGGCTTTTCCACCCCAGAGGCTCTGGCCACACTGTCCCCTCCAGCAGGGCACCCGCCTTCTCCCTGTCCCCACATGCACCTGCACATCCAGACCCGCCTCCAGCCGTGAATTCCAGAGGTTCCCGGGTCACCATCAAGGCGAATCCTGTCCTGCCCTGACACCATCTGTCCCCTCCCGGGCTCAGTGGAGGGCAGGCAGGCCAGGCACCCCGTGCAGGTAGAAGCCACTAAAGGCTCCTGTGAGACAGAGAAGAGCCACAGCACACCTCTCGGCACACGCTTTTGCTGAAGACCTGTGTCCTGGGGTGAAGAACGTCCCCCCAGTTCACACCCACCAGAACCTGTGACGGGACACGAGGTCTTTGCAGCTGTGATCAGGTTAAGCTGAGGTCACACTGTGGGCCCTGATCCAGACACTGGTGTCCTTATGAGGAGAGGAGAAGGGGCACAGAGGAGAAGCCGTGCGACGACGGGGCAGAGAGCAGGGTGATGCTGACATGAGCCAGGAACGCCGAAGCCCCCAGAGTTGGGAGAGAAAGGGAGGGTCTTCTCAGAGCCTCCAGGGGGAGCACGGCCCTGCCCGCACCTTGACTTTGGAATGCTGGCCCCAGGACTACCGGAGAACACGTTTCTCTTGTTTTAGCCGCCCAGCCTGTGTGCTCTGCCATGGCCGCCCCTGGACACTGGTCCGTCCCTGCCCTTTTCTACATAAACGGGCAGCCACCCTGCTCTCCCATGGCCCTAAAACCCTCCTCCAATGTTTTCAGAATGGCTGACGTGCCCTTCCCGGCCACCCTATCCATGCAAGGAGCCCGGTTCTTCATCGGCAGCCGGAGGAGGACCAAAGGCCTGTTCACGGTAGGTATGGAGGGGGCCGCCGGCCTGGCCCTCTCAACACCTGTGCTCATGGGGGGCTGTCACCACAGGTCTGTCGCTACGACCTGATGCTGTGATTCATCAGATTGTTGTGTGTGCTAAATGGAAATGGTAAACATGAGGGCACAGTGGAGCCCCACACGCCATGCAGACGCCCACCACAGGGCCTTTGCACTCACTGTTCTCTCCTCCGGGCACACTCATCCCCACTGCTACCTCGGCTTACCCCTACGCTCTGGGCCCTGTCCTGTCCTCTCACCATGGAGGCTTCCCCACCACTCTGAGAAGGTGACCCCACACCCAGCCCGCCCAGCCCCTCCTCTGGGTGTCTTTTCTCCATAGCCCTGACCACCTGCAGACCAGCTGTGTGTTTGCTCATTGTCTGTCTTTCCTCTGGAATGTGGGGTGAGAGGGGGGAGGTGGACCTCCTTCCATCACAGTGGGGGATTTTGTTTCCTGCTGTCTCCAGTGCTAGAACCATGCCAGAGGCATTGTAGGGGCTCTGTGAATATTTATTGATGGCGTGCTTGGATGGATGGATGGATGGATGGGTGGTTGAGTAGATGGGTAGGTGGGTGTGTGGGTGGATGCATAGGTGGGTGGACGGATAGATGGATGGGTGGATGGGTAGATGGGTAGGTGGATGGGTGGGTGGGTGGATGGATGGTGAACGGTTGAGTAGATGGACGTAAGGATGGATATATGAATGGACGGATAACAAATGGATGAGCATTGTAGCTGGTTACTCTGGGTAAGTCCGCAGGAAAACTCCCTTCTGTGGTTTAATTACCTTAGAATGGTGTACAGACCTCCACCATTGCTCCCAATCCCCTCCCATAACCATATGCAGCCTCTTCTCTCCGTGCTCTAGAGAGGGTTGGATGCCCCTCCCCCACTCGCACCCCTCCCTCGGGGTCTGCACAGGCTGAGCCCAGCGGTCCCCAGCCCCTCTAGCAGCACGGGTCTGAAGGCGCTGTGCCTCTCTCTGCAGGGCCTGCTGAGGCAGCTGGTCCTGCTGCCTGGCTCGGATGCCACACCCAGGCTGTGCCCCTGCAGGAACGCCGAGTTCGCCTTGCTGTCCATCCCCCGCATCCTGCGGGGTTTCACAGGGAAGCCAGAAGAGAATGAGGTGCTAAGATATCCCTATGGTTAGTAGGCCACAGCCACCGGCTCCCCCACGTGAGTGGTGTCCCAAGCGCCCTGTCACTTCCCACCCTCTCCCGGGCACAGGGACAGGAGGGCAGCTGTTACATTGACCAAGGGAACGCTTGGGGTGAATGCAGCCGGGCCCAGGGGAGGCAGACCAGGGGGTCAGACACACCAGCGTCATCTGCCCTTCCTCTGGAGGGCTCCCACAGCGGCCGTCCAGCCCCCGTCCGGACAGTGCCTTTGATGGGCCGCTCATTCTGCCTGGAACCCCGGGCGTTCGCTGACCTAGACTTCCTTCCCTTGAGCCTCTCACTCCCACCTGCTGCCTGTTTTGCCCCTAAAGCAGCATTTGGGGCCCTTTCTCCCCATCCCTCTCCGATAGGTTTCCAAACCTCAGCCCTGGCTCCCCGGCCTTCAGGAGGTACATTTCTATTTCCGTACCCTCCCCAGCCCGGACGGTCCCTGGCTCTGCTTTCTCTAGTCTGTGTTTGCATCTTCCCAATGCAAAGTTACCGTGTTGACTGTTTATTTAAACCACATGCCCCACCCTCACCACTCAGCAAGGTGGGGAGACAGCCGACCCGCTGAGCCTCGCAGTCCTTGCTTCGCAAGCTCAGGGAGCCCCCTCTCCAGCACGTCCGCCCCTCACAATCTAGTCCTGGAATGGTGCTTCCAAATTCTCAGAGACACGGGGCTCCGCTGTAACTGGAAGGAGACTCGCGGGGGCAGGAGTTGGACCCCAGGCCTCTGCTGGGCACAACAAGAGGTGAAGGACGTGCTCAGTGTCACAGCCTGGCTGTCGCGACCCGGCCGCAGCGTGGATGTCGCTGTACCGTGGCCAAGTAGCAGCATTAGGACGTATGAGCTTGACCTGAGATGGAGGCAGAATTACAAGAAGTGATGGGGTCAGAATGCCACAAAACCAAGCAAAACGGAAGTTTAAATTAACTTGTGCCAGTAATAGACATGAGATGGGAGCAAGGCCACACCTTGATCCTAAGGATTTTCAGAAGCTAAGGACCCAAGGGAAGACATGCTGCCTTCTGGAGCGGCAGGGAGGCGGACGTGCAGGGAGCACCGCAGCCTCCTGCCGCGCAGATGCCCCAGGGCAGCCACGTGCTCTCCTGGCCTCACCTGCCTCCCTGAAACCTCGGTTAAGACCGCTGAGCGGTTCCTCACAGTCCAGCAGGCAAAGGCAAGGCAGGACCGCCTGGGCAGGGTCTATCTCCTGACCCGTCTCCCTCCAGGGAGCATGTCCCCACTGGATACTCATCTTCCTTGTCTCTCCCCAGAAACCGACATGAAGGTGACACTGGGATCCCGACCTCCCTGTACCAAATTGGAGGATGCCCAGTTCTGGTTTGACGCCAGCAGGAGGGGGCTATACCTGTGCGTGGGCAGCGAGTGGGTCTCTGTGTTAGCAGGTGAGGAGGGCAAGGTGGTCGTGGCCCCAGGGCTCTGGGGTTTAGGGGCTCTTCTCTGAGCCAGCCTGACTTAGGAATGGCAAACGACCCCCATCCTGGGTGGGACCCGGGGGCAGGCAGGGCTCGTCCTCTCTCACATGGTCCCACGCTGGGGAAGAGCACGGGTCTCCCCGTGGGGGCTGGCCTCCCTCGTAGGCCCTGCCGGCCTCCTCACTCCCTGTCTGCCAGCTCTGATCACAGATTCTGTGCAGTGGTGCCTGAGTGTTCCTCTCAGAGTGGTACTGTTCACAGCAAGCCCTTTCAGCAGCCCAGTCCTGTTCATGGGAAGGGCGAGTGGAGGCTGCTGCGGATGCTCTGGGTGGGCTGTCCGCAGGAAATGGGAACTGCCTCCAGCTGGTCCGGCGGCGAGCTCTTGACTCGACTCTAGTTCACTTTAGGGCACAACCTTTGATAGAAGCAACGGGTGTGAGAAACATCTAATAAGGACCCAACATAGCCATTCCATCCGATCTGTATCACTGGGGGGGGCTCTCTAGATCCTAAACCCATGCAGGAGCCAACAGCCTCCTCTGACTGACCTCTCCGTGAGTGAGGAACCGAGCTCTGGGTGACTCGCCCTTTGTGAAAGTGACGCCCATCGCTAATGCTCCCTGGGGTCCTGCTCCCAGGACGGTCCATCCAGGCTTCCATTCTGGGGAGCGTTAACCAGTCTCAATATTTCTGTCACAAGCCGAAGAAAAACTGGACTATGTGGAAGAGCATCAGAGCCTGTTCACCAACTCGGAGACACTGGGCATCGAGGTCTTTGTCATCCCTGAGGCCGGGCTCTTTGTAGCAACTGCCAATCGGAAGACCACCTCTGCCATCTACAAATGGACCGACGGGAAGTTCGCCTCGTACCAGAACATCCGCACGCACCAAGCTCAGTCCTGGAGACATTTCACCATCGGGAAAAGGGCAAGTGTGCATTTGGTGACTTCCTTGATCTTTTTTATCTTGGAAAAACCCAGAGTCCGAAGACTGGGGCTCCATACATAGATTCTAGGGGGAAAAGTATTCCTCTTGGTTTCAAAAGCCTTATTCAGCTTCTAAATGGCTTTCAAAGTCAGACGCTCAGCTGCCTCTCTAAATCCAGGGGTAGATGGCAGTGTCCTAGGGCGCCTTCCCCTGCCTGCGCCCCAAATCGCTCACTCACCAGCACGTGTGTGCCGAGCGCAGCCCTGTCCGCACCTTGGCCGCCCTCGCCTCAGCTCCCACTGGTGGTGGGTGAGTGATCCAGACAGACACAGCTCAGCTCTCCCTCAGCTCACAGCCACCACAGTCCTGCTGTGCTCCAATCCAACATGGGGAAGGAATGACCAACTCTCTTGTTTTTCAATTGATGCCATTTTAAAACTGTATTTTTTCATTATAAAAACTGTACATCAAAGAAAAAGTGGGAAAAACCTTCTGTCCCATCGCCCAGGCAGATGCAGGGTTCACTTTGAGCTCACTCACTTCCGGGCACAGCATGCGCATCCTACCTGCCAAGCTCTGGCTCCCGTTATAACCACACAGGCGAGCGATCTTGCCTCCTGGTCACGTCACATTCGGGGCATTCCCGGTTGTACTCTGCTGCGGAACAAACACCTGGTTCCTGCGGGAGAGCAGGGCGTTAAGACTTTCCACTCCTCCAGGTGATGAAGACCATTTTTGTGCATAGGGCTTTTCCTGAGTTTGGGAGATAGAAATGGAAGTAAAGGGCTGGGGAATACGGACACACTGAAGGGTCTTAAACATAATCAGCAGATCCGGGGACAGTGAGGGTCTCCCGGGCCACCCCGAGGCCATCGGTAACGGCCGTTTGGACAGAGACGCTGATGTTCAGGAGCCGTTAGCGCCTGACCGCTCACACCGATCACGAGAACCGAGCGTCCCGGGTCCTCTCTTTCAGATCTTCCTGGCCGTGGCCAACTTTGAACCGAATGAAAAGGGTCAGGAGTTCTCCGTCATTTACAAATGGAGCCAGAGAAAACTGAGGTTCACGCCGTACCAGAGGGTCCCCACCCACAGCGCCCGCGACTGGGAGGCCTTCCAGGTGGCTGGGGAGTACTTCCTCGCTGTGGCCAACCATCGGGAAGGTAGGGGCTGTGGCCTTTGACCCGAAAGGAAACCATCCCGGGGCTGGGCATGACTCGCCTGAGGGTTCTTTTTCATCAATAACGATAAGGGGCTGGCTCCGTGGCCGAGTGGTTAAGTTCGCGCGCTCCGCTGCAGCAGCCCAGGGTTCGGATCCTGGGCGCGGACATGGCACCACTCGTCAGGCCACGTTGAGGCGGCGTCCCACATCCCACAACTAGAAGGACCTGCAACTAAGATATACAACTATGTACGGGGGGGTTGGGAAGATAAAGCAGGAAAAAAAAAAAAAGATTGGCAACAGTTGTTAGCTCAGGTGCCAATCTTTAAAAAAAAATAAAATAAAATAACGATAAACCACACCTGGTCCAATTCCTCGGGCTTGGCCATCTGACAGTGGAGTCCAAGGGTGAACACACCTGAGCACCTGCTCACCTGTCCAGGTAGGAAGACAGACCCGCAGTCTGTGTGGGGACCTGCCCAGCACAGACTGCCTCCTTTGAAACTAACCAACTGACCTCCCCTTGGGAGGGGTCTGGCTGAAAGAGACGCGACGGTATTTGGCAGCAGGCCCAGAGTTAGGGAGAGGATGCTGGTGTGGATGGCCATACTAGGAGGGTGGCTAGAAGGACGCAGGAACTTATTTCCCCCAGAACAGGCTCATCAGATCTGGACACAAACTGTGTGTGATGCGTGGGTGGGCAGGGGAGACAGGCCTGGGAGGGGCTCGGATACCTGGTTTCTTGGCCAGTGACTGCCCTGAGTGACCGCAGCGAGCCAGTCTGTAACTCAAGGGGCGGACGGGGTCTGAGTGGCTGCTGGCCCTGCGGGGCACATCTGGCCCAGCCCTCCCTGGGCTCCACAGGGGGAGAGCAAAGGGGATGCTGGGCAATGTGAGAGGTGAGGCTGGGGTCATCACTGGGGGAGTGGGGAGTGTGGAGGAGAGTGCAGGGATGAGCAGGGCCATGACCTGAGTGCTGCCCTGTCAGGCTTGGCTGGACCAAACAGGCCACAGGGGCCCTGGGGCAGGGCCCAGGGTGGGCCAGGGTTCCGCCAAAGCTGCTACAAGGCTGTGGAAGCCTGCTTCCTCCCTGAACACAGCCTCTTGGCTTCCAGGTGACAACCACAACATCAACAGCGTCATCTACAAGTGGAACCCAAGGACCCGCCTCTTCGAGACCAACCAGACCATCGCCACCTCTGGCGCCTACGACTGGGAGTTCTTCACTGTGGGGCCCTACTCCTTCCTGGCGGTCGCCAATGCCTTCAACGGCACATCCACCAAGGTGCTCTCCCACCTGTACGTCTGGCTCGTCGGCTCCTTCCAGCTCTTTCAGTCTTTCCAGGTGAGGAGCCGGACGTGAGCTCTGTGTTTGCCACCCCGCCTCGCGTCGGATCCGGCACCACTGCCTGGTGTCTGCGGTGCAGCTGCTGGAGACAGGTGACACGGGACCTGGGGACCCAGTGAGACAGGACCAGCGTCCAGCTCGGGACCCTCCACCCCAGACTCCTCACCTGGGGCGCCTACCCCTGTATAAGGCTCAGGCCGAGCTCAGGTTGCCCCAAATATAGCCTCTGTTACCCCAAGTACAGCCCGAGGATCCCTGAAATGAGGGGGTGCCATGGCTCTGCCCCTCCTCTGGCCTGGAGCTTTCCTGGCAGCACCAGGTGCTCAGGCAGGCCTCCTGGCGCCTGGGCAGGCCCTGTGGTCTGACCCGCCTTCAGGTGGGCCTTGGGCTCCTGCCCTGGGGCAGCTGGGCTGCTCACCTCTGACCTGGCCACATGGCGGGGGAGAGGACTGGCACATTCTACTTTCCCTTCAGACCTGGAGGGTCCATAGCTGCTTCCCGTTGCCATGGGCTGGCGGGTGAGACCTTTGAGTCGAGGCAGCGAGAAACATTTGTTAGGATGGGGCAGTGCTGGCAGCCCCATGAACTGCACGTGTCCTGGTTAGTGTGACAAGAGCTGTGAAGGGAAGCACAGCGCTAGGTTGGGACACTTGCCCATCAAGGGCCATCCGGGCAGGGGCTGGCTGCCCATCCATTTCCTGAGGGTCCAGGGTGCTGTTCCCATAGATGGGCGCCGTAGGGGAGGAGAGTGGCTGGGGTGGGGTGTCATTCTCGGCAGCCATTCTCCTTCCTAACGGTCCCGGGAGGTGAGCCGTGACAGCGGCGCTTGCTTGCTGAACAATGGCCACGTAAAGCGGCCGTGCCAAGAGCTTGATCCACTCAGTCCTCCCAGCCACCCCGTGAGGTCAGCTTGGCCACGAGTCCCCTTCCACACAGGGAAGCAGAGGCTCAGAGCTTAGGAGGCTGCTCCCGGCAGAGTGGGGATCGGAACCCAGGTGGTGTGATGCCGTCGACCGGTCGGCGTTGGGCAGTGTCTTTCTCAAACGCCAGTTCCCTGCATTGTATTCCTCATCACTGGAGCACCTTACGGATGCCCAGACTCCAGAAAACCACACGGCCGTCTTGGGTTGGGTACCAACGTGCTTGGGTGAGCAATGACTGATTTGAAGAGCGTTCAGCAATGGGCTGGTCTGGGGTCTGCCTATCGGGTGACGGAATCTCTGACGGGAGTTAGACCCCAGGCCTGTGAGATTGGAGATGCAAAAGCATCTAGGGGCTGGTGGCGGGCCAGGCAAACCTACGGGAGGTAAAATCAGGATTCCCAAGGAGGTCTCGACAAGCGAGGACGGTGGCATCGGGCAGCAGCAAAAGGGCCATGTGGAGGCCTGGCAGGTGGTGCAAGCCACAGGCTGACGGCAGTTCCTGTGGAAACCCCATGGGCTCTAAATTAATCGCATGTGTCATCAGGGTCAATGGGTGTCCAGAAAGCCAATGGGATGGTGGGCAGCCCTCCAGCGAGTGTTCCCAGCCCGAGGAGGGGGTTTCAGGTGCTTGCACATCCGGAGCCTGGCACACTGGGGAGTGTTCAAGGAGGCAACCAGAATCTGGAAGAGATTTGAAACATATCACACGAGTGACAACCGCAGGAACTGAAGATTTTGTTCTGAAAGAAGATTCGGGGTGATTGTTTCTAAGTATCTAACGGACAAGCCGGGGGGCGGGAGAGCAGACCTCTGTGGGGCCCTGGGAGCCCTCCATCAGGCAGATGGGAGATGCAAAAGCGTGTCAGGGCCCCGGAGGGAGGATTACGGGAAAAGAGGAAGACTCCTTGGACACACGTGGGCTGGACCACTTGAGGACACGGAGAATGCACTGACTGCAGGTGAACAGACGCCGTGGACCCCAAGAGGGCACTGAGGACACGCCGTCCGCAGAGCAGGAGAGAGGGCTCAGGGAAGGGCAGGCCCAGTGAGGAGCCGGGAGACGTCAGTACATGCAGGGTTGGAGATGTTCCTCCCCCAGAAGGGAAAGCAGAGGGAGGGAGGGGTTTAGGAAGAAGCAATTAGGAACTCGTTGAAAAGCAACCTTAGGCGGCACGCAGGGTCCCCATGTGAAGCGAGCCCCTATCTTGGTCCTAGACCCTACAGGCGGGCGTGAAGAGAGGATGCCAAAGCTATCCACCAGGAGCCCAGGCAGGGGCAGCTCTATCGTCAGCTCCGTCAGGCTGCTGCTCCCAAATAAGCAAGACCCAGTGGCGGGGGCCCACCCCTGCGCTGGGGACATGGTTTTCTCCATCCCTGACAGCCCCATTCCAGAACCCCTGGAATGTCCACGGATGGCAACCTTTCTCGTTTCCCTTTTTGAAAAGCCTTTCTGCCATTTACAGAGATTTTTAGAGGGAGGTCTGTGGCTGCACGTGCTCAGCAGGCTCGTGATTCCGTCTCAGACCCATTTCCCAGATGAGAAAGCTGAGGCTGGGGAGCGAGGGGACCTGGCTGGGACATATGTGGTAAATGGAGCAGCCAGTCATCTGCAGATGTCCTTGCATCCATCCAAGGTCCCTCCTCCAGGCCTGTGCCATCGAGATGGAGTCCGGAGTCTGGTCTGTGACTGAAGGACTCCCTGGATGTGTCCCTTACTCGAGTCATGGTGTCTCCTCTTCTTGCCCACATGTGGCTCGTCCCTGTGACAGACTGCCGGCTCTTCATCCAGAGGAGATCAGGATGAGACGCTGAGCTTTGCGGAGCAGACGCCCCCAGGGTCTCAGCTGGAAGGCAGGTAGAGGAGTTCTCAGAGTGTGGTTACAGGACTCCATCCTGGGCGACACTATAGCGGGAGACAAGCCTGCCTGGAAGGTGGTGGCCACTCTGCGTCTTCAGGCGGCACCTGAGAGGGGCTCCCATCTGCGCCCCGCCTGGCCATGGGCCCTGGACACAGTGGGTGTCCTCAGCAGCGAGGCCGGTGCAGAGGGACAGAATGGGGCCAGTGGAGCCAAGACCAAGGCCTGTCTGGGCTAGATGACCCAAAGGAGAGCAGGCCAAAGGGTGTGACATTGACCTGAAAGAAACATCCAGAAAGACGACCATGAGGGAGCACCTCTCCAGCCCCTCAGGCAGCACTGTCCCAGGAGCCGGAACTCTGGGGGCTACAGGCGACCTGCCTGGGGCGCTGCTGTCGCTCACACCCCTTTGCACCCTGCCTGAAGGCTGCCTTCTCTCACAAGCCACGTCTCTTCACACCTCATCAGTTCCTCAAAACCCACACAATTCCACCTCCATGTTCTGCCAGTGTTTTTCATCTTGTGTTTAAGCCCTGTAGGTCCTGGAGATGCCTTAATGTGTTTACTGTTGGTTTGAGGGTTTGCAGCATCTTTCATGACCCTGAGCTTTGAGGCAGGAGAGGCCGGGCGCTTTGAAAGCATGCGTGTGTGGAGAGGGGCCAACCTTGCAGACAGCCTTTCTAGAGGGCTCAGCAGGCGCCGGGTGCGGGCGAGTGGGTGCAGAGCTGTGCACACAGACCGCGCTGGGAGGGTGAGGCAGGGCCCGGGGCCGGGGATGAGTTCAGCGCACAGGAAGGCCCGGCCACGCTGGGTTTGCAGCCCACATGTGAGTGGGAGGCTGGCTGCCCACCCTGCCCTACCCTCTAGGTCTCCCCACCTCTCCCCAGGAATTCTAGAACTTTCTCCAGGTGGCAGGGACCAAGGCTCCAGCAATGTGGCCTCACCATCTTAGACCAAAGGAGGCCCGAGCCGGGTGTGTCCAGGAAGGAACAGGCTCCATCCGTGGGAGATCCAGCTCCTGGGAGTTCTGCTCCCCGAGGGACTGGCTATGGAGTCTGTGGTCACCGTCATCAAACGTAGACCCAGAATGAGGGGCCGAGGGGAGGGGACAGGTACTGCGGGGGAGGGAAGACTCTGGGTTTGTTGCCTGGGAGGCAGGGCTGACGAAGTGAGGACCAGGAGCAGCGGGAGCTGTGGGGCAGGAGGGCCGCTGAGTGCCCAGGGGGCTCGAAGGAGAGGGTCAGCGAAGCCCGGAGGAGGCACGAGTGGGGGCAGGCGGGGGACGGGCAGAGGCGCTGGCCAGAATTTTCAGCAGCTCTTCGGGGCCGCGCAGGGGGTGAAGCTGTGGGCCTGTTGGAAGCTTAGGCTCCACCACGGATGTAAATGTCCAGACACAAGTGAGAAGGAAGAGGCAAGAGTTGGGTTCAGACCACTCTCTATAGGGCGGTGGGGAGCGCTCCTCAGTGGTCAGCACTGCCCGGGTGACCCTGGGAGGGACCAGCTCAGCCCTGCAGGTGCTCACGAGGTTGAGGAGCTTTCTCCTGTGACTCCTCTTTGTGCTGTGAGGGGGGACCCGGTAGGGGCCCAGGCAGCCTGGGGGAGGACCAGTCTGCGGTCGGTTAAATCCAATGATGC
Source organism: Equus quagga (assembly GCF_021613505.1). NCBI lineage: Eukaryota > Metazoa > Chordata > Mammalia > Perissodactyla > Equidae > Equus > Equus quagga. Next base: position 39,105,651 of record NC_060287.1, on the reverse strand, counting down.
GAACCCACTGATCCGGAGGGCTGACTAAGGGACTTGAGCATCCGCGGAGCTGGTCTGGAGGAGCTGCCAACTCAGGGAGAGCTCAAGGGGCACCCAGAAGTTGGCCGGGGAGCATGCCACACCCCCAGCCTCCCAGGATGGGACCCCCCCCCCACCTTAGCCAACACCCACAGTGAGGATGGCAGCACACCCCCAGGGCCCTTGGGTGCAGCCTGCCTTCCCCTGGCAGTGCACAGCTCCCCTCAACGCCCCCGGCACTCCCAGACCTTAATTCTTTGCTCCACCAAAGCCAGAACCCAACCCTCCTGGCCCAGAAACTAACCCATTCATTACCGGGAGCCACCCACCCTTGAGGGAAGCTGTCAGGGGCTCCAGGGGCTGCAGGCTGCCAAGACAAGGAAGCACCATCATCCCTGCAAGGTGTTCCAGAGCCGGGCAGGGCTCCAGGGGAATTCCGATCAGGAGGGAGGGAAGGGCCTGCCCGGCCCGGCAGGTGCCTGGCCACCTGGCTCCAACAGGGTTGCCAGGGCTGTTTGATGTGGAGATTTCTTCTTCTCTCCCCGTTGAGTCCCTAATGTGCTTGGAATCCAGGAGCAGCCTGACAGCAGGCCCCAGGCCAGTACACCCCTGCCCAGGCTGGTGCAGCCCTGCGGGGACTCTCCACCCTCTCACTTCCGAGGAGGAGGAGCTGGCCTCTGGCTGAGGTGCAGTGCTCACCCGACTCTGCGAGGGGCTTCTGACAGCCCATGACTGGGAGCCAGCAAGGCCCCACGCAGGTCTCTGCCAGCCTCCGCCAGATAAAATACAGGACGCCCAGTTCAATCTGAATTCCAGATAGACAACGAATAATTTTTTTAAAAAAGCACGTCCCAAGTATTGCATGGGATACACATAGACTGAAAAATCAACATTTATCAGAAATTCCAATTGAACGGGTGCCCCTGTATTTGCTGTTTCAAGCGGCCGACCCTGCTGGGCAAAGGAGCAGAGGCAGGATGAGAGCCCCTGTAAGCCAGGCCCGTGTCGATGCTCCTCCACGGTCACTCCCTCGTCCCTTCTCCTCGCCTCTGGACCTCTTCTCCCTGTGCTCCCAAAGCCCCCACACTGCCTCCTCGGCCCCCCACCTGTGTGCCCCTCCACGCTGGGGCTCAAGACGAGCGAGCTGAGAGTGGAGTAAAGTAGCTCAGAGCTGGAAGGAAGTCCTGGAGATCTGGAGGAGAGCCCCTCCTCAGACCAGCTCCTGGCCCGTGTTGTGTGTCCTATGTGCACAGGTGCATGTAGGTGTCTGTATACACATGTGTGTGCAGGTGTATGCACATGTATACCCATGTGCACTGTGCATGG
>NC_060287.1:39089013-39104297 GCF_021613505.1 Equus quagga | reverse complement strand
TGTGTGCAGGTGTATGTATACACACGTGTGTGTAGGTGTATGCATGTGTATACCCATGTGCACTGTGCATGGTTGTCTGTGTGCAGGCCTGTGCACACAGGCGTGTGCATTTCTGTGTACATGTGCATGTGCGGTTTCCCATGGCATGGTTTCCTCAGCATGGGGTCAGGAGGAGCCCATGCTCTAATAATCTGCCAAGTCTTGTTTGGTTTCTGTGGAGTCGCGCTGGTATGTGTGTCGTCTGCGCACATGTGTGGGCCCTGAAGCACCATCCTCTGTGAAGCAGCCGCAGAACCGATGATGCTGAAGGCCCTGTGTGTCTGCATCCTGCTCGGCAGTCGTGGGCTGGCCCTGGGGGACAGAACAGTGCCACCTCACAGAGCCTCAATGAGGAGAGGACTCGCTAATCCAGAAAGGCCCCAGCTCACCTCCTGGCCCCAGGGCTGCTTGGGCAATGGTGCCCTCTTCTGGGTGTGAGAAAACACTGCCACGTCTGGCCAGAGTTTGTTCTTGGTCCAGCAGCCATTTACAAAGTGGCCATGGAGCCGCCAGCCAGGCACCCAGAGCCACAGGAGATGAGAAGACAAGAAGATGGGCAGCATGTCCTGAATTTACAGGTGGAGAAAGGAGGTCACAGAAGTGCCAGGAGGGGCAGTCACATCAGACCCCCGTGTGGGAGCTGTGAGGTGTCCGAGCACAGGCTCCGCTGGGCACGGGGGACGCCAGGGAGAGACGTGGTCAGAGGATCTGAGGCTTGCCTCTGCAGCGTGACCAGCTCTGCCCCGCCAGGACGACCTGAGACGCGCGGGGTCGACTAGCCTTCCTAGCAACTGGAGAGTCTGGACGTCCCCGTTGGACTGAAGGAGCCCGTCCTCCGCCTTCCTGCTGCACTCCATCCTTGCCCACCCTCCTTCCCGAGCAGCATCTCCTTAGGCTGCCAGGTGCCACCGGAGCCCTGCCGGGGGTGGGGGGTGGGCGTTGAACACACTGGGTGCCTCTTCCGGCCTCCAACTCGGCCAGCCCCGGAGGGTTTAAGATGAGGAGGAAACAGCCTCCTTGTCCACTGGGCAAGGAGCGCTGTTTTTTTCGGGAACTCTGTTGTGCATACACACAACAAAGTGTTCGGATTTCCAAGTTTGATTACTCCAAGTATATCTGCCCTCTAACCACCACCTCAATCAAAACAGGTATTTTCCTTACTTCCAGAATGACCCCAGTGACCCTTTGCAGTCAGTGGCTCCCTTGTCCCCACCAGGCCACCATGGTTGATTTCTGTGACTATTTAATAGTTTTTCCTGTTAAAACATTTGTAATAAATGGAGTCAGACTGTGTGTGTGGTTGACTGTTGAACACGCATATGGTGTGTTTCTCCTTCTTGCTGAGTAGCACCCTGTTGCGTGAATACATTACGGTTTGTTGGCCATTCTGCTGGTGATGGAAACAGCACCTGAGAGCCGTTCCCGGCTTTTCACTATTACGACTGAACCTGTGTGCATCTCATACAAGGCTTTTCATGGGCATCTGTTTTTATTTCTCTTGAGTAAAAACCTAGGAGTGGAATTCTGGGTCATAAGGTAGATCTGCATTTAACTTTTGAAGAAATGGCCAAATAGTTTTTCAAAACGGTTGTACCATTTCATACACGCCCACGAACAACGTAGGAGAGTTCTAGTCACTCCACATCCTTGCCAAAATAGTCACACGTCCCTTAACGACGGGGACACGTTCTGAGAAATGGATCTTTAGGTGATTTCGTCATTGTGCGATCATCACATAGTGCCTTACACAAACCTAGAGGGGATAGCCTCCTACACGCCTAGGCTCTATGGGACTAATCTTATGGGGCCACCATCGTTGACCGACACATCCTTATGCAGTGCATGACTGTGTTTGATTTTGTCTGTGTTTTCAGTTTTACACATTGGATGTGAAGTGGGATCACCGTGTGGTTTTTAAGTTTCGATTCCCTGATGACTAGATAGTGAGCATCTCTTCATCACTGGTTGGCTTTCTATAGGTTCACCGGTGAAACGTCTATTCAAGTCTTTTGCCCACGTTTAATTTTTTTGCCTTTTTGTTACTGCTATGTAGGAATTTCTTTACATATTCTGGGTACAAGTCCTTTGTCACATAGATAATCTCTATTCTAGCTCCTCTTGTTGTATTCGTGTGTTGCTCCAGTAATCACAATATACGTGTTTAACTCATTACAGTCTATTTTGAATTAATACTATACTTTATATATAATGTACTAATCTTACAATGATATAATTTCATTTATCCCTACCCATCCATCAGGCTGTTGTGCCTACATGTACTCATACTTTTACTTGTGTTATAAGCTCCATGATAAGTCATGATTTTTGCTGTCGTCTTTATACACCCTCGTACTCACCGTTCCCAGCCCCCTTCTGCATCCTTCCTGTGGATTCTGATCTCATCTGGCGTAACCCACCTTCAGCCTTAGTAGCTTTCTTCAGTGTTTCTAGGAAAGCAGGTCTGCTGGCAATTCATTCTATTGCTTTTATCTGAAAATGACCTCATTTTTGCTTGCAGGATATTTTCACTGGTTGTAGAATTCTGAGTTCCCATTCTTTCTTTCAGTTATTTCGAAGATGTCTTTCTGTTGACGTGGAGCTTCCGTTGTTTCCGATGGGAAGTCGGGTACCAGTGGCGTCGTTGTTTCTCTGTACTGAATGTAACTCTTCTCTCTGGCTGCTTTTCAGGTTCTCTTTTCATCTTCTCTTTCCAGCTCTTCGAGTACGATGTATCTAGACGTGGCCCTTTTGTAGTTACTCTGCTTTCTGTCTCTGATCTTCTCGGATCTATGGTTTGGTGTTTTTATCAAATTAGACATGGCCCTTTTGTAGTTACTCTGCTTTCTGTCTCTGATCTTCTCGGATCTGTGGTTTGGTGTTTTTATCAAATTTGGAAGAATTTTACCCATCACTTCTTTGAATGTTTTTTCTGCCTCATTTTCCTTTCCTTTCCTTCTGTGACCTAATTCCATGTCCATCAGACCACACAGTATTATCCCAGAGGTCATCAAGGCCCTGTTCGCTCTAACTTATTGTAATCTTTTTTTGCCTTTTTGTGCTTCAATTCAGATAATTCCTCCTGGTCTGTCTTCTAGTTCACTGATTCTTTGTTCTGGGTTGCAGCTCTTGATCTCATCTAGTAAATTTATGGGTATAAACATTATAGTTTTCAGTTACAGGATTTCTGTTTGGCTCTTTTTAGAGTTTTCCTGTCTCTGTGAGTTTTCCCATCTCATTGCTCATTTCATTCATATTTCCCTATAAATTCTTATCATGGTTATAGTCCAGTTTTGTCTGCTGCCTCCAGTATTTGCATGCTGTCAGCCTGTTTCTATGTGCTGTTTCTTCTCTTGATCGTAGGTCACCTTTGCCAGGTGTTTCCCCAGCTCCTGAAGTCTCTGGTCAGGTCCGTTAGCCTCTCAGCTGCTGTCTGTCTCTGGGTCCCTGGAATCTTGCTCCCTGTGTGCGCAGTTCAGCAGCCAGACAAGGACCTGAGAGAAGTTAATAGGAGATCCTGGGGCTCCCCTGCTGTGGCTCCCTCCTCTCTGGGACATTCCCTTCTGTTCCTAGACACTCTGGAAGCCTTAAACTCTCACCTCAGCGTCCCTGTCCAACCAGCCTGCTGTGTCCACTCGAGTGCCATGCCCACCTGCCATGGGATGAGCATCCTCAGAGGAAGACGCAGGAAAACAGGCGTTCAGGGGGCACGTTCGCATCCCCTGCAGTCTCTGCCTGCCCTCGGCCACTCTCCAGAACCTTCAGCAGTTGTATGCATTTTTAAGTATTTCATCCAGAGTTTACAATCGCTCTCAGGAGGGTGAGTCTAGTATGAGTTTCCGCACCAGTATCAGAACCTGAGAGCCAGGAAGCAAGAATTCCAAAGACAGTTTCAACGCAAAGGCCACCAGGGGGGCTTCCACAGCCCTCCCCAGCCCATGGGAGCAGACGAGTTGACTCAGCCCCCTTTCTGCTGATGCTCGGGGCCCCCTGAGAGCATTTACACTCTCTTCCCTCAGCCACAGGCCCCCACCACAGGGAGCCGCCACATTCTGCCTCTCCCACACTGACCCCCACCCCATGGGGCCTCTCCCTGCACCCACACCTCTTCCCCAGGAAAGTGTCTCCTTTCATTTCTGCCCTGCCCTCTCCCTGTGGGGCTCAGCCTGGGACCTGGATTGGGATTTCTCTGGGATTCTCCTTCTCCTTGCACCGCCCCCCCCATTATGCCTGAGATGCTGGCCATACCTGGACATAAACTTCCTCCTCATGGACCCCGTGTGCAAATCAGCTCGTGCAGCTCACGGTCTGGGCAAAGGCTTCGAAGCTCACCATTTGTGTCAAAATCCAGCCCTGTGGCCCCATGCCACCTCACCCTCAAGGGTGATCAGTATTTACAGAGGAACAGCCTGCACAGGAGCCCAGAGGTAGACTATCGATAGAGCCAAAGGAGAACCTCAGGCCAGGGACAGCGTGCAGTAAGAAACACAGGAGGTACCTAGACATTGCTCCTAAGTTCAGAGCACGACTGGAGGAAGCAGGGAGGGCTCCTTGGAAGAGGTGTTGTTGCAGCTGGACCTCGCAGGATGGGCAGCATTGGGGTATGGGGGAGTGGGAGGCACAGATGGCTAAGAAGCACTCCACGCGGATGAGCTCTTCGTATGGGCACATTGGCACTCACGTTCGTAAAAGGGAGTGGTGGTTGGTGAGGCTGGGAGAGTGAGCCAAGCCAGCCCGGGAGCACCAGGTGGGTGCCCAGGCAGTGTCTGTGGGGCAGATGCTTCTCCTCAGGGCCGCACTGGGCCATGCTGAGGGGTCTGTTCACGGGTGCTCTCTGCCGCCTTCTCGTTCCATCCAGACGTTTGGCGCCGCGGACTGGGAGGTCTTCCGCATCGGAGAGAGGACCTTTCTGGCTGTGGCCAACAGCCACAGCTACGACGTGGCAATGCAGGTACAGAACGACTCCTACGTCATCAACTCCGTCATCTACGAGCTGAACGTCAGCGCCCAGGCCTTCGTCAAGTTCCAGGAGGTCCTCACCTGCAGGTACCCGCTGAGGCTGGAGGGCTGGAAGGTCGGGGCGAGGCCGGGGCTGGGCTTGGTGTCGGAGATGCCCTTTGGAACCGTCGCGTGGCTTCCTGGGAGCCAGCCTGGAGCAGGCAGCAGCCACGCGCCGGGGGGCTCCGGGTAGAAGTCTGCTGGCTCCTGGAGGTGCGATGTGACCTCCCTCTCCAATGGGGCGTGGACCTTCTCAGGGCAGCCGACTGGTTCTGTGGCTCGTATTTGTCATCTCGGCTCTAATTGCTTTCAAACGGTGCGGTTGGTTTGCTTGTTTATTTTTTACAACTCAGTGGTTTTCATTAAATTCACAGATACGTGCAGCCAGCACCACAGGTAACTTTAGAACATTTTCATCACCTCGAAAAGAAGCCCTCTGCCCTTTAGCTGTCACTCCCTCTGCCCTGTCTCCCCCAGGCCCTGGTGGCCTCCAGTCTACTTTCTGTCCCCATGGACTTCCTGTTTCTGGACGTGTCGGATGAGTGGAGTATACAGTAGGTGGCCTTTTGTGTCTGGCTTCTTTCGCTCAGCATCATGTTTTCAAGGTCCATCCACGTCGTGGCAGGTGCCAGCTCTTCGTTCCTCTCGTGGCCACATGACGTACGTCATAGGGACAGACTACATCCCTTTACCTGTTCATCCGCTGATGGTCATGTGGGTTGTTTCTACCTTTTGACCAAATGGTGTGGTTCTGAAGAATAAAAATACACTTTGGGTTCCTGTCCATGTCACTCCTGTCGTGCTGCTTTGGAGGCAAACAGAAGTCCTGGCTGACCCCTTACCTTCTCCCGGGTCCAGCCGAGGCGGCCCCTGAGAGGAGCCAGGGCACGGACAGTGTGAGTCAGAACTTCGCTGTTCACTTCTTTTCTGCGGGCCTTGGTTTTAGAACCCTGTTACGACTGGAGGGACAATGCACGAGAACCACACGGCTGCCCCACTGCCCAGGGCCCACCCCACAGGCGGGGGCTCCCCACAGGTCGGGGCTCTGAGGGCCACTCCTCAGTGAGCAAAGTCACGGCCACCACTCTGGAGCTGAGTCATAACTGGCCATCACTGGGAGGGGCCCGAGACATGACCCTGGCCAATGGGAGAAGGAAGGAGTGGGAGCCCCCGGACCCCCACTGGCCTCCACCCTGCCCTGTGTGTCCCCAGGTGCCTCTGTGGGCCCTCTCACTCCCAGGGTCCTGCGTGAGCACCCAGCTCTGGGCCAGCGCCCTCAGTTCCCACAGAGAAGGAACCCAGAGGTGAGTCTCCACCAAGGGAGGGTGACCCTCTGCTGCCTGAACAGGCCACAGCCCTGAGGCCACTGGACGGGGATGCACCAGCCTGGCCTCTGGCAGCTGGCTGACTCCTGCTTGCTGCAAGGCCTCAGCCTCAGTTCATCTGTAAAGTGGGCACAGGGCCTGCAGTAAGCAGAGAGGCGATGGTGAGCCAGGGCTGACAGCCCAGGTGGGCTCCTCAGAGGGTCGGGGGCTCTGGGGAGCTCTTCCAAGAGTCCGCTTGTCAGATCTCTCAGAACTGACCATCTCTGAGCACAGGCTGACCCTTAGCAAGTCCAGGAGGCTCTCGTCTAAGACACAATGCAGCGTCGGTGAGCAGTAAGAGCCCCGGCTTCCAAACACAGGGGAACGTGCTATGTCGGCACCTGGGTGGTCTCAGGGAGGGAGCCGGGGGCAAATGGGTGACCTCTCAGCCAGCGTCCTCAAGTTCCCGCCTCCAGGGGGTGCTGCGCCCTCAGGGAGTGACCACCAGCATGGGACTTTTCCTCTTGATTATTTTAACCTCTTCAAAGTGAGAGTTTTGCACCCATGTTCATAGCATCACTGTTCACACTTGGAACCCACGTGTGCATTGATGGATGACGGGATAAACAGAATCTGGTCCATTCATACAAAGGAATATCACTCAGCCTTAAAAAGGAGTGAAATCCTGACACCTGCTGCCACGGGAATGAACCTTGAGGACATTGTGCTGAGTGAGATAAGCCAGTCACAAAAGATAACCACTGTGTGGTTCCACTTGATATGAGGTCCCTAGAGGAGTCAAATCCACAGAAAGTGGACTGGTGGTACCAGGGGCTGGGGCAGGAGGATGGGGAGTTAGCGTTTAATGGGGACAGAGTTTCAGTTTGGGAAGATGAGACAGTTCTGGAGATGGATGGTGGTGACGGTTGCACAACAGTGTGAACGGACTTAATGCCATCGAGCTGTACACTTAAAAATGGTTAAAAAGGCAAATTTTACATTACATGTATTTTACCACAATTAAAAAATTAAAAAAAAAATTTTAAGTGAATGACTGATTTGCATTTCCCTGGAATAGAGCAGTCACCATGTGACTGAGGAAGTTGCTCCCCCTTCCGTGGGTTTTGGAGGTGGGCCCTAGCCCCCGGGGCCTGGGATTCGGGGGAGAATCGGCCTGAAGCCGGCGCCCCGAGCTCCCTGGCAGCGTCTGGGAGCCCCGCGTCCTAACTTGGGCCCGCTTCCTCCTCCTCAGCGCCCTGGACTGGGAGTTCTTCTCTGTGGGAGAGGACTATTTCCTAGTGGTTGCAAACTCCTTCGACGGGAAAACCTTCTCAGTCAACAGTATTATTTACAGGTAAGGAGCTGCCGGGCTGGGCCCTTCCTCACCACCTGGTTCACCTGGGGTCGCTCACCTTCCCTGACGGTGACCCCAGGCTCAGAGTGAGTCACAGGCCACTGGGCTGGGTGCCCCTGAAGGCAGGCTGAGTCTGGGTCACGCCCCTGGGGTTAGCCAGCTGACCCGCCAGTCATGCAGTATGCGACACACGAATCTGAGGGTTATTGATATTTTATTCTATTCAGCGTTCGATCAGACGATGGTAGGTCTCTCCATTTATCGTGTCCTTCAGCGCAATTTTCCCTTTTCTCCTACAGGCCCTGAGGCATTCTTTTTAAATTCATTTCTGGGAGTTTTTCAACTATTGTAAGCACCACAGCTGGGATCTTTCATTTCCGTTTCCACCTGCTTATGTGACAATTAATCTTTTTTAAAGATTGGCACCTGAGCTAACATCTGTCGCCAATCTTCTTTTTCTTTTCCTTCTCCCCAAAGCCGCCCAGCACGTAGTTGTAGATTCTAGTTGTGGGTCCTCCTAGTTGTGGCACGTGGGACGCCAACTCAATGTGGCCTGACAAGCGGTGCCATGTCCGAGCCCAGGATCCGAACCTGTGAAACCCTGGGCCGCCGAAGCGGAGCGCGCAAACTTAACCACTCGGCCACGGGGCCGGCCCTGTGACAATTAATTTTTGTGTCTAGCCACCCAACCAAATTATCTTGTCAGTTCTAACAGTTTTCTGAAGAATCCCATGAGCCTTCTGGGGATACAGTTACATCTGCAAATAAAGGCAACTTGCCTCTTCACTGCTAATGTTTCCACCGCTTATCTAGTCTTCTTAATTAGCTAGAAATTCCAGAACAATCTTGGATAGTAGTGGCATGAAGGTGTCCTTGCACTCCTGGGACAAAGGCCACTGAATGATGATGTGTAATTATTTAATATGCCACTGGCTACTGACCGTTTATGGCTGATTTCAGACTCTTTACCAGGGGATGAAATCGTTCTGTGGTTTTCTTTTGGGGCCTTGACCTCTGTCCCGTTTGAGATGGAGCCTGACTATAGAAGCCTGCTGCAGAGTCTTCCACCTGCGCTTGTGGCCTGGCATAGTTTGAACGGGAGGATTTATCTGTTTTCTTTACCATTAGGTCAAATTCAGTTACAAAGCGATCTGGACCTGGTGCCTTTTCCGTGATGTCTCTTGACCGGCTGGTCCAATTTCTCCCACGGTTATTGGTTCAATCAGGTTTCCCATCTCTTCTTGAGACAATTTTGGTCATCTATATTTTACTAGAAAAGTCATAGATTTTCTTTAGACTTTCTAATTTATTGCTGTAAATTTTTCAACATAACAAAGTAATTTTAAATTTCATGTGAAAGAATAAATTTTCAAAGATGGTCAAGAAAATTTTGAAAAGGAAGAATAGCGACGGAGGCCCGGACCACATGTAAATAAAGCGGGCTGATTTTTGCCAGAAATAAACAAATACATGAGAGAAATAGAAGACAGTCTGGAAGAGAGCCGGTAATTTATGATCCTTTGCTGTGATGATGTGTGTTGCATTTCAATTCAATAAGAAAAGGATGCATTACTTAATAAAATAATTTCATGTAATTTTCTTTCCATCTGGAAGAAAACAAAGCTTTACCCCTGCTTCATATTAGATACAAAAACAAATTTTATCAGGATTAAAGTTTATAAGGATCTAAGTGTAAAAGATTAAACAACAGAAATGTCAGAAGAAAAGCTAAGATGACCTTATAAAACCTCAAAGTTACACAAAGACATGGGGGCCTCTTTCCCCAGCTGCCTACCCAAATTTAAAAGTTTTATATGGAAGAAGACATCCTATTCAAAGTCAAAAGACGAACTGTTTACCACACATATGGCAGAAAAGGAACCCCTACAAATTAATAAAGGATATTCTCAAATTTGGAAAAATGGGCAAAAGATAGGAACGGGAATTTTCAGAAGAAAAAAGGAAAAATGTGGATAAACATGTTAGAAGTTTTTCTCAAAGCCCAAGGATGGTGCATTTTCCCCATGCCAATTTGGAAGCTGTTTAACGACCCACCGTGCCGCGTGGCAGGTGTGTGTGTATATGTGGGGGGAGGGGGTCCTGACCCTTTCCCATGGGGACAGGAATCCCCCAGCCTTTCTAGAAAGTAACGTGGAAAAACATGAAAATTAAAACTGTTCGTGTCTTTGATCCAGGCCCTGCTTTGGGGATTCCACCCTGTGAAAATGGAACCAGCTGTCCATAAATCCCTTTTGAAGGACGAGATCTAGGAACCGCTGCTGTGCAGTGGCAGGATGGTGGCGGGTGGGGCATCCTAACATGGCATGGGGTCGCCGAGCCGTGTGCAGGGAGCATGTTTCCTTCACTGAAAAACAGGCGGCCATCCCCGTGTGTGTGGTGACGGGGGTGTGTTTGAGGGCACCTGCCTCACTGTCCACCCCGCCCCCAGGGGTGGGGAGGGACATTGGCTCGGCCCCTGCAGTTACCCATTGGAACTGCCAGGACCCCCTCCCATCCCCACCACGTCCTGTCAGGGGTGCCCCGAGGACATTCTTATCCTGGATAGTTGTGAGGAGCTGTAAGGTCTAGGACAGGGCAGTTCCCCCTTCTGGGCCTCAGTTTCCCTCTTTGCAGGCTGAGAAGGCCCCCGCCAGCCCAGCTTTCTGCTTGCAGCCTGGGGAGCTCGTGCAGCCCAGGGATGAGAGGCCCCTCCACGCCATGCCCAGTGGGAGAGGATCACAGAGCCGGGTCGGGTGGGAGTTACGGGCCGGGGGCAGCCCCGACGCCCCAGTGCGCTTGGCCGTCCCTGTCCCCCGGCTGACGTGTCTCTCCCCGCAGGTGGCAGGGATACGAAGGCTTCGTGGCCATGCACAGCCTCCCGACCTTTGGCTGCAGGGACTGGGAAGCCTTCCGCACCGCGGCCGGCGCCTACCTCATCTACTCCAGCGCCAAGGAGCCCCTCTCCCGGGTCCTGAGGCTGAGGACGGGGTGATGGCCCCGGGGCCCCCAGGAACAGGACCTGCCTGGCCGCACCCCAGAACCCTGCCAAGGAACCCTGGAAGCTCCAGGGGGACGAGCCCAGGCAGCATGGCTTCCACTGCATCCTCCCTGGCCCTTATGCAGTCGGGGACATCCATCACCTCTCCGCCCCGGGAACCGTGGTGGCCGGACCCCGTGGCTGGTGGACGGTCAGGCGGAAGACCAGAGCCGCCCCTGCTCATCTGGGTGCCCCACAGGGATTTCCCTTCAAAGGAAAAGTTCACACAAAGTTTTACCTCAAAATCAGCAGGGCCTACGTCACCTTCCCCGTTGGCGAGCCCAGACTCGGGACAGGCTTGCCACTGTTTTCCATGTTCGTACCAGCTATTTATTGTATTCTGTCTCTATGGAAATATATTTATGATGCTCTCTACAGAAAGCTCGGCTGCGTCTGCGCGTTCCTGGTGGGGACTCGACTCTGGGCGAGCGCGTCACTGGGCCGTGGGACTCGCTCTGCCACCGCAGCGGGATGCGCCCTTGGGTCCCTAGTCACCATGCAGACGGAGGGTGCCTCTCCTCTGCAGGGAGCTTCTTCCTCCGGCCTCAGTTTACCCATGAAAGCAGCGAGGGTAGGGTTAGATCAGGAATCACGGGCATTGCTGGGCACGTTCCCCCTCTCCTCCCCACTGCCGCACCCACGGGAGACCCTGCTGGTCTGCCGGGCCCTGTGCCTCTGCGCCCAGGCTGGCCTCCCCGGGCACCGCAGCTGGCCTCGTGGTGCAGGATGGACTTGGGATGTCTCCCTGGGACCAGCGTTCGCTCAGCTCCTCCATGTCTAGGGCCCCTGACCCTGCACCGAGAGGGGGCCTCCTGCCTCCCTGGGATGGCTGCTGGGTCTGACACGACACCCGCCCCAGGAACCTGGAGGAGGACGAGAGTAGGCACCAGCACCACCGGGCAGGCCTCTGGGTGGAAGAGAAAGGCTCTGTGCCAGACACTTGGCTGGGAAGGCCCTGTGGGCAGACCCCGGGGTGGTGGCAAGGCCAGGCTTTCTCCGTTATCCACACCCCACCTGCCCAGAGAGTGGATGCTCTGCGGGATGGGAGCCAGGAGCTCAGCGCAGGAAGGCTGCACACTTGGTTCAACGCTGTGCTGTTTCTATCTTGAAATTCTCAGTGATTTTTGCCCAAGATCACATAGCCAGGGGCACAGTGGCAGCTCCAGCCAGCCAAGTCCTGGCTCCCATGGTGGGCTCCACGTGAGACCTGAGCCCCAGAAAGGAAGCCTGTGCCGAGCCTGCTCCTCCTCGGGCCAGACCAGATCTGTGATTCCAAGACCGCAACCAGGGCCCTCCTGATTGCCAAAAGCTCAGATTTTTCTAGAGCCTTCTTCAGACCAATAAGTGGGCCACGTGCCTCGGGGAAGGCTGGGGATGACCTCAGACAGGGATGTCCCCTCCCCCAGGAGCACAGCCGAGAGTCGGGGTCGGGGCGTCTGGGGCCAGGCCAGGGCACCTGTGTGAGAAAGTCCCAGGGCTAGGACGTCCTCTGGGGTAATTCCCTGGCTGTGCCCCGCTTCCCCGTCGCCCTGTGCTTACACTCAATGTTTTGTGAAAGAGGATCTGCCCCTCCCTCCAAGTCAGGCCCCACTGCAGCACGCCTGCTGTCAGCGAAGCCCGGCCGTGTCCCTGCCCTGGGTAGCCAGGGGCCTGTGTGTGTCTGGGCCCAGGGATTACAGTGACGGCCCTGCCTCTGCTGGTCCAGGGAGGGTGGCCGAGAGTGCCAGACAGAAGTGCAGGCTCCCCGGTTAAGTTTGAAACAATGAATGCTCTTCAAGTATACGTCTCCCGAATATCGCATAGAACATCGACTAAAGGAGCGATTACTACCATTCTGAAATTCAGATCCAAGTGGGTGTCTGTATTTGGATTTGCTCCATGTGCCCACCCTCCCTGAGAGGGACAAGCCGCACCTCGTGGGGGCTGCTGGGGGAATGGCTTCTGATTTTAACTGGGGTCTGAGCCAGGCCTGAGCAGCCCATAGAAAGAGGGACAAAAGGAGAATCATGGGCTGGGGTGGCCTGTGGGGAGGCAAGCTCAGGACAAGGTCAGCTAGGGGGCAGTAGCCTGTCATCTCGGGGCTCACTCCACAGGCAGACCCCCAGAAGTGCCCCCAGAGGCAGGGTACCCACACAGGAGAGGGGAGCCCACTCAGGCCGGGAGCCCTGCTGGGGCCTCCAAGACCCCAGCCTCCATGGCTGGAATGGTCAGTTTTACATGTCAGCCCGGGGAATGTGTATGGATGGGATGAACACTTAAATTGATGGGCTCAGGGAAAAGCAGATTACCCTCCATGAGGTGGGGGCCTCACCCAATCAGTTGAAGGCCTGAACGGAACAAAAGCCCAGCCTCCCTGAGCAAGAAGGATTCTCCAGGAGGACAACCTTCAGACCGGAACGGCTCCATGGCTCTCTTGGGTCTCCCGCACGCCACCACCCTGCAGATTCGGGCTCACCACCCTCCACGATCACCTGAGGCACTTCCTGATAATCAATCTCTTCTCTCTCTACACACACGCAGTTGGTGCTGTTTCTCTGGGGAGCCCTGAGGAACACAACGTGCCAACGGGCACAGGCACTCGGGGGTCAGGACTCCTCATGTTAGTCCCACCTGCCACTTCCCAATTGCCAACTTCAGTTTCCCACGGGGGATGGGTGAACTGGGCGCTGGCCCACACTCCCCAAGCACCCATCCTCCACAGCGTCTCCCCTGGGGTGACCCAGACATCCTCCGACTGCCTCTCTGCCCTGCAGGTGTCGCCATGGTGTCCAGCTCATCGCTGAGGGGCCTGGTACCCCAGGAGGAAGGAGGTGGACGGCATCTGTGCCAGGGCAGCATCAGACACAGAGGGAGCGACTGTATCTCTGCCCAGGACTTCGGCGATGATCAAATGTTGCCACCGGGTCCTCAGCACAACATCGGATCTCCATTCTACTGGGTGGGGACAAAACGCCATGAATCAAGTTTGTTTAAATCATGAATGTGCACAAGAAGGGGAACATGAAGACGTTAGAATATTTGCGTCTTCCGAGCAAGCTCCTCTGTGTTGGCCTGTGGATGAACACTCGCAAGGCGGCCAGCGGTTTCGTGTGAATTTGCCTACGGTTTGACGTGGCCACATTCTCGTCATTTTGACGGCCGCGTTGTGCTTCCTGGAGGTGTCACTCTGGAGCTTATGAGCCGGTCAGCTTTTGTTAATCCACAGGAATTCAACAGTCTTGACTGTGATAAATAATATTCTAAGAACATCTTTGTGCAAATTGCACTTTTTATTCGGGGTTACTTTATCCAGGCTGGGATTTCCTGGAGGAATACTGTCCACGGCAGTGTTTGCACCCACCCCTTACCTCCAAGCCCCCTCCTGGATGACAGATGACAAGAGGAAGGATCACAGGTGTGTGGAAATCACCTCTTCCATCGCCCTGCCAGGATGCGGCTTGACCTAGTTCAAAATCTGCCGGGGCTTCTTTTCACTGTGGTCATCACTCCTGGCATCGGGGTTGTTGGACTTTTCCTGTGGGCACCCCCTAACCTTGCCCCCGCTGACACACCCCACCGTCCACCACACACACACTCACACAGGTGTGCGTGCACCCACACACGCATGCACATCCCACACACATACACGCACATACATACATGCCCCACATTTGGATACACACACACACACGCGCACACACCCTCTTATGTACACATCTTCCAGTCCCTTCCAGCCAGGGGCTGTGTCTTGGGCAGCTGGCCCCCACCCCTGGGTCTGGCTCACAGCTGGAGCTCAGCGCTGGCTGATATCTGGGTGGTGACAGCTGCTTGCTCACGCTGAGTGCCCACTCTGAGCCAGCTGCTTTGCTGAGCCTGGGGGCACACATGTGACCACACAGTTCTGGCCACAGTTAAACCTTCCAGTGGCTGGAACCCAGATTCCTCACAGGGACCCCAAGGCCCTGTAGGACCGCCTGGCTGCCCTCCCCCTCCCTGCCCCTGCCCATCTTCCTCCTCCTTCAGGCTGAACGCCATCCCCCTGGCCTTTGCACCTGCTCCTTTCCAGGCTGACGCTCCCTGTCCTCCCTCTCAGCAATGTCACCCCTCAGAGGGGCCTCCCTGACTCAGGGTGAGAGAAGGCCCACCCACCCTGTGCTCCACGGTGCACAAAACAATCCCTTCCCTCTCGCTTCACCACGTTAGTTTAATGTAGAGCATTTTTCGAACTTTGGAATGATCATGCTTGTTAACTTGTTTGTGTCTGGCTCCTCCTCTGGAACTTTGGTGCAGTGCTGCAGGTGCTCCCAGCCTTCCCCATCATGCAGGTGCTCCAGGTGCTCCCAGCCTGCCCCGTGGTGCAGATGCTCCAGGTGCTCCCAGCCTGCTCCGTGGTGCAGGTGCCCCAGGTGTACCAGCCTTCCCTACGGTGCAGGTGCTCCAGGTGCTTCCAGCCTGCCCCATGGTGCAGGTGCTCCAGGTGCTCCCAGCCTGCCCCGTGGTGCAGGTGCTCCAGGTGCTCCCAGCCTGCTCCGTGGTGCAGGTGCTCCAGGTGCTCCCAGCCTGCTCCGTGGTGCAG
>NC_060287.1:38981181-39084013 GCF_021613505.1 Equus quagga | reverse complement strand
CCCCACAGCCCAGCCAATGAGAAACCCCACAGCCCAGCCAATGAGAAGCCATTGCTGCCCCGAACTGCTACTTTCCCCCAATGGACTTTCCTTTAGAACAGCCCTTGCCTCTCCCCCTTTCTCTCTAAAAGCAGCTCCCTCGTTTGTTCTCTGGATTTGCCTCTGGTTCACCATTTCATGCATATCTCAAACTGCAATTCTTTTGGCTAGTCTCAAATAAACCCATTTTAAGGGTAAAATAACAGGCAAGTTTGCTTTTTAAGTTGACAAAACAGTAAGAGAGTTTTGTGAGTTCAGTTGACCAATAAACTCGCGTAAGGGGATCTGAGCCCAATTGTCCTGCCTCATTTCCGTGGAGAGAGGGCAGCAGAGTGCAGACAGACAAGCACCACCTGCCGTGGCCACAAAGCAACAGATGGGGTCCCATGTACCAGTTTCCTGTGGCCACTGTAACAAAGTATCACACACATAGTGGCTTAAAACAGCAGAAATGTGTTCTCACAGTTCTGGAGATCAGAAGCCCCATCCGGGCCTCACTGGGCCAAAATCAAGGTGCTGGCAGGGCTGGTTCCTTCTGGAGGCTCCAGAGGAGAATCTGTTTCCTGCGTTTTCCAGCTTCTAGAGACACCACATTCTTTGGCTCATGGCCCCTCTTCCTTCTTCAAAGTCAGAAATGGGCGGTCAATCCTTTATCATTCTGCCCTCTTTCTGGATCTCTCTCTTCTGCCTCCCTCTTCCACCTATAACAACCCCAGTGGCTGCACTGGGCCCACTTGGATAACGCAGGATAACGTCCCTTTCCCAGAGTCAGCTGATTAGTGACCATAAGTCCCCCTTGCTATGGCGCCTGATGTATTCCCAGGTTCTGGGGACTAGGAGGTGGATGTCTTTGAGGGCCACTATTTTGCCAACCATTCCCAAGGGTCTTGACTCCTCCCCACTTCTACCTCATGGAACAGCTGAGACCCTCCTGCCTGGCATCCTGGAGCTCTTTCTGTTCCCCAAGAGCTGAGAGCCAGGCGGGTACTGTCCTGGGGTGGTGGGAGAGGACAGAGCTGTGTTCAGTTTCATCCCTCAAGTTTCCCAGCCGACAGAGTGACAACGTCTGCAAAGACTGACAGTCTCCCAGGCACAAACTACCTGGTTAAAGCTGCCTAAACTCCTCAGAAATAAACTCTAAGGAAACCGCAAAATCAGAGTGCAGGAGACAGACAAAGATCTGGACAAACCCTCAAATTAATATCCTAACATTCTCAAAATTTCCCAAGTTACTATGCAGTTTTTATGCAATTCCAATCAAAATCCCAAAGTTGTCCTTTTTAATTAATGAAGCAACTTGCAAGAGCATCTCAAAGAATTAATAGGCAAGAATACTTTGAAAAGTTGAGGGAAAGCTTGGCCTCCAGGTATTAAATTATACTAGAATTAAACAATTCAATCTGGTATTGGCATAATTCTGAAAAGTTAAGGTTACAGATGTTGGAAATGAAAAGATTCTAGAATAGAACTTTTTTTCCTATTGGGGAGAAACTTTCTAAAGGTAAAAAACAATGGAAATAGACGAAAGGAAGTAAATGAAGTAAATGTAAAGGGAAGAGATATGTGTGTGTGTCTGTATACGGTGTTACGTATTTGTATCTATACAACTATATAGTATACACATGTATATGGTGTTATGTACTTGTTGAATATATAATGTTATATTTTTAAAAAATACACATAAGGAAAGTTGAAATACCAGCACAAACTGATGAAGCTATTGGAACACCCGGGGGTTGATCTGTTCGAATGCTCAGTACTTGGGGTCTGAAGGAGTTTTACAAACTAATACAGACACAGTGCCCCCCGGGGAATAGGAGCGAAGGGCGTGGGCAAACATTCACAGCAGAAGAAATCCAAACGATGGAAAACAGACAAATTCTGACGAGGTGCACCATCCCCACAGCAGGCGTTCCCGGCAGGGCTGCGGTGACCCGGACCTGCCTGGGTCCTTCTCATGGGAATGCTAAACAGTTAAAATTGGAACGAAGCCATTCCTCTCTGTTTGCGACAGTGATGCAAGTTACTGGCTCGGAAAACTTCAGTTTTGGTGTTCTAATTATTGTGACATCCAGACTGACAAGCTCTGATTCGAAGGTGACTTCTCAGCCCAGGGCAAGGACAGGAGGTTTGGCGTCCATTCCGAGCCCATGATCCAGTGACTCCTGCGAGCGGTATGCAGAGACCACAAAGCACGGGGAGCCTGGCAGGGAGCTGGGTCCGACTGACCACACCCAGGGCCACCCTCTGGTCAACACAACTAACACCACCAACTTGGGCGGTGACTGCCCTGCAGAGAGACCACAGGACCCAGCCCTGCTGGCCAAGCCCGGCCCACCCTGGCTGAGCCCAGAAGACCTCACAGAGGGGGTGCCCGCTGAGCACAAGACAGCGGGGTGCTGAGGGCTCTGGGGAGCAGGAGAGAAGATGACCCTCCGAAGGAGCCACCTCCAGCTCAGCCGTGGGGATGGCAGGGGCAGTGCCTCAGAGCTGTGCCAGGGGCCTCCAGCCTGGCCTTAGATGCCCACACTGCTCACGGGCTCAGACAACAGGCCCCTCTGGAAGTCCAGCGCAGAGGCAACCGCTGCTCAGAGACACCTCTGGGGCCTTGTCACTGACCTTCTGTCACTGACCCCCTGGCCAGTGGGCACTGGGAGTTGGTATGACTTGATAACAATGAGACTTTCAGCAACCAGGTGACAAGTTGGTCCCCCAGCTCTGCCTTGGGAGCTACACTGCCACGGTCACAAGTTGGGTGAATGTGCTGTCACTGCGTCTTTAAATAAATGCACTCTCTGTCCTTTGGGATTCTCTCTGCATCCTTACTGCTCCGATGTCACTGCCCAGAGGCTGAGGCTTCGTGGACGGCCACTGGACATCTGTCTGCCATCCACTGCTGCCTGGCAGCCTGGTCACCCCCCAGCTGGGCATTCACCAGCTCGCATAACCTTGGGCAGGTCATCTAACCTCTCTGTGCCTCAGTTTCCCCATCTGTAAGAGGTGGCTACTAACGTCACCTCCAGAATCAATCGGCTTCCTAGCCTGATGGCCACACTCCATCCACCCCCTGGCTGTTTCTCCCTCTGCTCGCTGCCTCTGTGGCCCTTCCTCTGAAAGCTCCCTCCTCTCCAAGAGGAGCTGGGCTCACAGGGAAGTTCAGCCTCGTGGGCTTGTCGCTCTGAGACGCTGTCTCACCACCTCCCTTTGCACAGAGCACCAGGCAGGCACGTGGCTGCTTCGGACAGCCAACACTGCCCGCAGCACCTGGTTGCCGGGCCTGGCAGCCAACCTGTGCCCGCTCCCTTCCCGGTCAATGTGGTTGCCATGGTTACAGATGCAGACCCCAGGCACGCGGCTCCCAGCATGGGCATCTCTGCTGCCGGCCAGCAAGGCTGCTGCAGGCACAGGACCGAGATCCCGGGCTCCGTTCTGCCTTGCGTGCTGGCCGTTCAATCTGGTGCTAAACCAGATTAAAGCCTCTTTGTTTTGACAACACTCCAGGGCCAGCGTTTCCCGGAGTGAGAATTTCCAGGCCTGGGCGTCAGCAGGCCCGGATTCCAGCCCAGCTCTGCCCCAAACAAGCCGCCTCCTGAGCTCGTCATTTCTCCCCTCTGCATCCTGGAATCTCCGGCTTCTTGTCTGAAAATAGAAATATCCCCGACCCCGCCAGGCCGCTGTGAGAATTAGCCGAGGCACCCTCATGAGCAAGCCCGGCCGGCAGGGCTGCTATACATGGACTTCGTGGCCCCTGCCCCCTTCCCAGTGGGCGGCCTGCCCTGGGCCCGCCCGGAGGCCTGAGAGCTGGCCTCTGTGCCCAGTTCCCATGGGCTGCAGGCTTGGCCACCACTGAGCCTCGAGTCCCCTCCTCGTCCTCGGCCCCTCCCTTCCATATGCAGCTCGACCTCTGCACCCGCCACTTCTGGGCTGCACTCCCATCCAGAGCCCCTTCCCCAGGCAGCTCCAAAGTGCCTGCCCGGAACAGCCTTCCCTTCCAACGGTCCCCTCCTCCTCATGCCAGCCCGCACCCAGCCTAGCGCGTGTGGAGCCCCTGCCACCTGCCCTGGAGGCCCTCCCTCTCTGCCAGCCTGTGGTAGGCGAGGCTGAGAGGGCCCCGAGGCCTCCCTTGGGCAGGGGGAGAAATGATGAGTGAGTGTGTGTGCGCACGTGGGGACACCTGCCAGTGGGGGCACCTGCCAGTGGGGGCGTGTGTCCGAGTGTGCAGTGCATGGCCCTGCGTGAGCGTGTGTGAGTGCAAGGCGAGTGCGTGAGTGAGTCTGCCTGGTGTGTGTGTGGAAGTATGCGTGTGCACATTTGTGAGAAAGCACGTGTACCTGTGCATGAGGATGTGCGTGCGTGCACATGTGGGTGCAGGACTGAGCGCGGGAACTTGTGTGCACAGTGACATGTGTGGTGGAGCATGTGTGTGAGAGCCGTGGGGAGGTGGGTGGGAGTGGCTGCAGGTGGAGAGACTCCCTCCCACCCTGGGAGCTGAGGGGCAGGGCGGGCGCAGGAAGCAGGGGGAAGCACCAGGCCGTCCCGGAGGACACATGTGACCTGGCCACGGCGGCGGGGAGCAGCAGGCAGGCAGGGACAGGCGGGCACCCGGGATCCCAGAGCAGGCCGGGGCCTGGAGTGGGGCAGTGCTGTGGGGGATACCAGGCAGCTGGTGGAAGGTGGAGAGGCCGTTCGTGGCCCTTGGGAAACAGCTCAGGCTGGGCCTGGGGCCTCTGACCACACAGAGGACCTGTCCCGACACAGGCTCAGCGCTTCACTCCTGACTGTGGTGGTCTCAGGTGACCCTTGCCCGAGCCTAGGAGGCAGTAGGATTGAAAGGTTTTCCCAGCAGCGGGGCTGGAGAGCAGGGCCTGGTTTTATTGGCTGTCCACTGCCTAGAGGTGAACTCCCTCCAGGGATGCCATGATGTCAGCTGGCTCAGAAAAGTCCTCAAAATGTAACCATCAGCCATCTCTAGACAGTGCAAGCCAGCTCCAGCACCAGTGCACCCCGTCCCTGACCCGGGTCCCCCACGCTGTGGGCTCGCAGGGCTCCGGGCTCATAGGGCTGGCAGCTCTGCTGCAGGCCAGGCTGCAGCAACGGAAGGGGCGTCTGGGCCGCGTGGGGCCGCAGAGACACAGACAACAGAATCCACTCCAGCTCATTCACGCCCAGAGGTTTAGTGAAGGACCAGAGTCAGTGGGAACGACAGTAGAATCAGACTCGAGACCCAGCTTCCAGGAAAGGTGACTCCAGATACCACCCCAGGCTCCTGCCATGGCCGGGAGCTGCCCCAAGTCCAGAACATTCCACCTCCACCACAGTCTGCACCAGCGGCCCTGCCTCCTCCTCACATAAATTCAGTCTGGGATCAAAGTCTCATGCAAATGCATCTGTCAAGAATGGGCTACAAGGCGGCCTGGGCAGTGCAGTCCAGAAGGCAAGCCAGCAGGGGCAGGGCAGTGCACAGCGCCCACCACGGGGGGCGCCCAGGAGTGCTCGGGGCCCGGGCCCACCTCTCTGCCCAGGGTTCCCAGGAAGGTGGCTCCTCGCCTTCCTGCCCTGGCTTTGCTGACGCCCCAGCATCCTGCGGACCATCTGGGAGGAGCTGTTCATGCCGGCCCAGCCCCACTCCAGACCCCCATCTGATGGAGAGTGCGCCGGCCCCTCTTAGAGCTCAGTGTAACCGGGCATCTGGGGGCCCCGAAGCCCACCAGGGAAGGGAGGCTGGGGTGTCGGGAGGCTGGGGTGTCAGAAAGCTGTGAGCACCGGGCACCCCCTCCTAGGGGCAGGGGCAGGGGTGGGCTCTGGTTCCGTGAGGAGCATCCATGGTGGGGCCGGGGACCAAGGGAGCAGGAAGTCTCAGAGGCGCTGGGTAGGGAGAGCGGGCTCTGGGGGGCCCCATGAGCCACTCATTGCCCCTCCCCTCCCCTCTGTCCCTAGAAGCAAGACCCCCCACCAACTCCCGTGGGAAGGAAGAGAGACCTAGCCACCACCCTGAGGGGTTGGCTGCCAGGGCCAATCTAGTCGCTCCACCCATGTCCTGTGAGGAACCCCCAAATCATCCCCCCAACCCCCCACCCCTGGGAAGTGCTACCTCTCTTGGTAAAAGGGGCTCTGCAGATGGGGCTAAGGGGGGCCATGCACAGGGAGCTCTCTGAGGGCCCCTTACCTGGACGGCAATGAGAGCCGGGGGTCCCCCATGTCCCACAAAGGCTGTGATCCCACTGCCCCCCAACTTGGACAGACCGACTGAGGCACCCCCTCTGTCATGTCCCCACCACTGTCAACACTGCTCCCTCGATGGGGCCGGCTTGACCCCGGCCTCTGCAGATTTAAGATGAGGTCAAAGGCCCATCAGTGGGGTGGGTAGCAGAGTGAGCCCGAGGGTCCACAGGGGCGTCCAGGGGCCTGCACTCGCATATGGCAGCAAGGGACAGGGTGGGCCCAGGCAGGGCGTCATCTTAAGGGGTCCCTTGAGGGGAGGGGAGGGGAGGGCTGCACCCAGGGAGAGCCGAGGGCTCCCAGGCACCAGGGGTGGGAGTACCCATGAGCAGGAAGGAGCTTCGGGGTCCTGGAGTTGGGGTCCTGGAGATCGTCCTTGGAGGGAGGTATCCTCCCCTGGGATACTCCACGAGGGGCGGGGAGCCCAGAAGGGCAGGAGTGCTCCGGGCTCAGGAGGAGAGGGAGCAGCCCCTTTGGTGTGCTCCGGGGTCCTCACCCACCTCCTCTTCCCAGCAGGGGCAGGACAGGAGCCCGGCAGGCCAGCACCGACGGGAAGGTGGGTGGTGGGCCGGGGCCCAGCAGGGGGCAGGGAGGGAAGAAGCCCCACCCCACTGGGCCCCTGTGGACCCCATGAAGAGCCACGTTTGGGGGGCAGCAGGCTCAGGGCTGATTCTGGCGTAAGAGCAAAAGAAGAGGTTCCTGGCAGCAAAGAAGGCCCCCCAAAGTGCTGAGGCCGTCTAGCCCCCACAGGACGTGAGCAGCAGTGGCAAGACCCTGACAATCCCACCCGGCCTCGGTCCACTCTCTTCCCCTGAGCCAGTGTCACGTCCATCGCGCAAACCCACCAGGCGGCAAGCCTCTTGTGTTGTGGGGCCCTCTCCCCGCTGTCTGCGCCCTGGGATGGAAGGGGAAGGGGGACCCAAATCACCCAAGGAGCCTGTGTCCTGCTGGTCAGCCAGCAGCCGCACTTCTGCTCCGCACGGCAACTGTCACACAAGGGGAGCAACACTAAGACTGGCCGCTTGGATTCAGTGCTCATGGAAAGCGGGCGGGGCCGTCGGCTTCCTGCGGACTGGTACCATTCGGAAGGAGCGCGAGCCATGGGAGGCGGCGAGGTAGGCCTCGACCGCCGCACCTGAGCCAGGCCTCCCACTCCGCCTCCTGATCTAGGCGGCGGGCAGAAAAGTGCCACCCTGCACGTCACAGCACAGGGCCCCCTGTTCACACTGCGCAGGCTGTGCACACCGGCCCCTGCCCCATGAACACAGGCGTGGGGCGTTTGGGAGTGGGAGAGTACTGGGAATCTGCTGGTCGTTTCTCTTTAATGCATCATAACTGAAAAGGCACCACTCTGTTCGAACGAGCCTCTCGGGGCTCTGCCTCAGCTGCTGCGTCTGAGTCAACACGTCCGCATGACCCCGCTCCTCACTTCAAGTCACACGAGGCTGTGCAAAGACCAACCGCCACTTCTAATCCTGTCTAAGCATCTAGGGCGTCCATCTTTCACACCTTAAGTTCATAAGTAGTTTATCCCTATTTGCTTCCCCCTAAAAATATCTGAAGTCGTTTAAAATATAAACACTCATACAAAAAGGTTTTTTAGTAAAAAATAAGATTGGAAAGATGGATCAGAGTTATATAGGTGGAGGTAACGTCTACCCTGAACATGAAATAATACGGGTAAGAAAACCGAGCACTAAATTAGCTCTGAGATTCCTGGCAGCAAAGGTGAAAAGGGGGAGCGAGGAGGGGAGGGAGAGAGAGAGAGAGAGAGAGAGAGAGAGAGAGAGGAGTTCCGGTTGCTGGAGAAAGGGAGCACCCCGCTGATTGGCCTTGAAACATGGAACAGCAGTCCTCCTGTCCTTGGAGAGGTCTTTAGGTCTCAGTGGATGGAAAAACAAGGCACAGTAGTGATCCAAGGTGACGGCCTGCCCACCAACATGGTCCAGATGGCGAGGCAGGAAGCAGGGCAGGGCCATGTTGTGTGCTTGCTGACTGCCCCTGGGATGGTCCACTCTGGGCCTTTCTCGGGTTCCTCTCCAGGGTTTTTTGGTTTTGGGGTTTGGGGTCTTTCCCTCTGACTGGACCGAAATTTTGGTACAGGTGTTCCTCTTCACAAACATTCTGAGAACAAACAAACCTGTTCCAAGGTAAGTTTGAGCTGCGCCTTTCACGTACCTCCCTCGAAACACCTGGTCTCTCCCACTTCCCTCTGGAGAGAGTTCCGTGGTCAAAAGTGTTCAGGAAATATAAGGGAAACGAGGTGACTCCGTTCCGCACAGTGGAACGACCTGTGCCCTCAACAGAGCGCTCTGCACCCTAGACCGCTGTTGGGGTACGCGCACACTTGCGGGCACGAGCTCTTTCTTCTCTGAACGCTGTCACGTCCTCTGGGTACCACACAGGAGAGGCCTGCAGAGTGGAAGGGCCACCGAACATCGTTAACAGGCGGGCTGGTTTTAAGTCCCAGCTGGATCTTTCCTGACTGTGTCACAGTGGGCAAGTCACTCCGTGTCTCTAAGCTCCGGTTTCCTCGTTACCTGACCTGAAGGAAGTGGCAGTGACTGAACGCAACACGGGAAAGTGCTCTGAAGAGGGAAGCACTGCGCAGAAACAGCTGTGATGACCCACCTTGCTGGGGGTCTCAGAAGCACGAGTCAGCCACCACCTGCTACCAAAGTGACGGGAGACAGGTGGGCTGCGGTCTGCTCGAGCCAGCGGGCACTAGGGCACAGGGCCGATGGGGTCCTTGGACACGGGGGCACTGGGCAGGGACTTGAGGTACTCCAAGTGCCTCCTGGCGTCCTCCTGGTTCTGGCGCACGTAGTACACGACATAGGTGATCACCATGGCAAACCAGCCGAACATGGTGACCAGCATGGCCACATCCGTGGTCTTGTGGTGGATGCTGCAGAAGCTGACGCCGGAGTCCAGAGCCTGGATCAGCGGCTTCCCCACGTATTCCTCCTGCACCGAGGTGTGGCAGGCGATCTCGTCCACCGAGTCCGGGTCCAGCTTCAGCTCCCATAGGGCCTCCTGCAGGGCACATTCGCAGTGCAGCGGGTTGTGGGACAGGCGGATCTTGGCGCTGAGCTTGCCCAGGGCGTCCTTCGGAATCCTCCGGATGCGATTATGAGACAGGTCCAGCAGCCGCAGGCCCCCAGCCAGACCCGAGAAGGCAGCAGGGCCGATGGTCTCGATGGCATTCTGAGACAAGTCCAGCTCTCTCAGTTGGTTCAGGTGCTGGAAAGCTCCGTTAGGGATGCGGGCAATTTTGTTGGCATCGAGCTTCAGGAGCACAGCGTCGGTGGGGATGTCCTTGGGGATCTCCTGCAGGCCCCTCGCGCTGCAGTGGACGGCCACAGCCCCAGCGTGGTCAGGGCACTGGCAGCTCTGCGGGCAGGAAGCACCCAACCGCAGGCAGAAGAGGAGGAGGAGGCAAGACCCCCCTGTGGGGACCGGCAGGGACGAGGGGCTCTGCCTGCCCATGGGGCCCATCTGACTGCGTGTGGGGACAGAGGGCACGCCCCTCTGGCTCAGTGCTGCAGATCTCTGCTCTTCCCCACTCCCCGGCGCCACTGTGCAAGTGACCATCCGACAAAGACATAAACTCTCGCTCCTTATGTGCCAGGAAAGACTGTTCTCTTTCAGTTCTGAAAGAGAAGAGCAATCAGCATTGTCCACCGTGGTCCAGCACACTTTGACTTTGAGGAGATGTCACAGGCAAACTGAAGCATCTGACCAGTGGGGGTCTCTGTAACTTATTTCCGGAGTCTCCCAACACCACCCAGAAGAGCAAGGACGGGGTCGTGCTGACCGCTGGGCAGGGGGCAGGCTTGGAGCTAAGTGGTCCAGAACCCGGCCACCCCGCCCTGGACACACCCACTGCACACCCAGGGGACCAGGGCCTGGACATCACGGGGGTGACGGCTGGACTAGGGTCCACCCTTCTGAGCTCCTTGGGGCTGGACACCAGGAAGACCGGGCTGCAGAGACGGACCCAGTGGGTAGGAATAGGACCCGGAGGGTGGCTTGTCTCCGCGGGGGCTGGGCTGTTGTCAGGAGCTGAGCACTTTGCTAATTTTCACAACCCTTAAAAATTAAGTAATAAATAAAGCTCTTCTCCATCGGCCCTGATAGGAACAAACCACCTGGCACCGGCACCGGGGTCGGCGCCTTTTATCTCCATTATGTTTGAAAAAGAAGGAAAACGAGAAAAGAGAAAAGCCAAGCGCTGGGCGCGCGGCCCGCGCTGGGGCGTGGGGCGGCGGGGCCGCGCGGGGCCTCGCGGGCGGGGATCGGACCCCGGGACCCCGGGACCCTGGGACCCTCGAGACCCCGGGACCCGCGGGCGGGGGATGGACGGGGGCGGGGGTGTCCAGGCTCCCGGGCGGGGCGGTGGCTTTACCTGTAGGCCGAGTACCGTGGCTGCTCTGCAAGAGGCTCTCTCACGCTCGGAGCCCGACCCGGAGCCACACCCGTGCGCGGCAGCGACCCGGGAGCCTGCGCCCAAGTCCGCGGCTGGGACACACGCGGCTCGGCCTGCGCTCCGCGGGGCGGGGCTGGAAAGGGGCGGGGCCTGGGCGAGGGGCGGGGCAGGGGCGGGGCCGGGCCGAGGGGCGGGCCTGTCGGGGTGGGGCGGGGCCTGGGGCAGGGGCGGGGCCAGGATGGAGCCGGGCCTGAAGGCGAGGGGCGGGGCCTGGAGAAACGTGAGGGGCGGGGCCAGGATGACGAGAGGCCTGAGAGTGAGGGGCGGGGCCTGGTCAGAGGCGGGGCCAGGATGACGCCAGGCCGGAGAATTGAGGGGCGGGGCCTGGGCCGGGTCAAAGGCGGGGCGGGGCCAGGACGACTCAGAGAGGGAGGGCGAGGGAAGGCGCCTAGTCGAGGCGGTAGAGGCAAGGCGGGGCGGGGCTTGGGATGGGGGCGGGGCCTGAGAGGACGTCGTGGGCGGGGCTGGGGCGGGGCTTTCAGACGGAGGAGAGGTGTGATTGTCAGGGGCTGTGGGCGTGGTCTGAGGGCGGGCGGGGCGGTGAAGCCTCAGAGCCCCGCCCCTGCCCCGCCCCCTCCGGCCCCATCCGGCCCCATCCGGCCCCTGCCTGGTGCTGGGGGATCCCCTCCTGGGGCTGGCGTCGCTGCGAAGCCCCTGCTCTGAGTCCCTCTCAGGCCTAACGCCAGCGGCCTCCAGAGCTGGTTAGTGGGAGTGGTGTCCGCCCACCTGTGTCGGGTCCGGCTCCTACCCCATACCCCACCCTCCTGTGTCTTAGGGTCCGTGCGTGGGCATCCCAAGGAGGGAAGGGAATGTGGGGGTGGGGGCACTTCACTTGACCTGAGCCATCCCTAGGGCTTTGTAACAGTTTTATTGTGGTGTCATTGATATGCGATAAACCACATATTTAAATCTGATGCATTTTGGTATTTGCGTACACCCGTGAAAGCCTCACTACAATCAGCGTAGTAAATACCCCAAGTTTCTGCCTTTGTATTCCCCCCACCCCTATCCTGGTCACCACGCAAGCACTGGTCCACAGTGTCAGAGCACTGTAGGGTTAGTGTCAGCGTGTGTTACCATTTTTATATGTTGTTGAGTTATTTAATAGAGGTAGAGCTTCTGAGGTTATTTTTTTTCCTTGACTGAATTTGGTAGTTTGTATCTCCCAGGGAATTGTCCACTTATTTTAAGTTGTTGAATTTATCAGCATAAAGGTCTTCATAATATTCTGTTATTACTCTTTCAATATGGACTACGAAGTGATGTCATGTCTCTAATTCCTGATGTTGGTAATTTGTGTCTCTTTTCTTTCACTGGTCAGTCAGGATATAAGTTCATCAATTTTATTGATATTGTTGGTTCCATTGATTTCTCTATTGTTTTCCCTTTTTTTTTTCATTGACTTCCTCTCTGATCTGTATTTTTTCTTTTGCTTACATTGGGTTTAATTGTCTATTCTTTTTCTGGTTTCTTAAGACAGAAGCTGAGCTCACTGATTTGAGATCTTTCTTCTCTACTATGGGCATTTAGTGCTATACATTTCCCTCCAAGTCCTGCTTTAGCTGCATCCCAGTAATTCTGATGTGTTGTATTTTCATATCCATTAATTTTAAAATACTTTCTAATTTGCCTTTTCTTTTCTTTTTTGATCCATGAGTTTAGAAGTATGTTAGTTAGTTTCCAGATATTTGGGGATTTCCCAAAGATTTTTCTGTTTTTGATTACTGATTTAATTCCCTTGTTGTCAGAGAACATACTCTGTATATTTTGGATCCTTTTAAGTTTATTGAGACTCATTTTATGGCCCAGAATATGGCCCATGTTAATAATTGTTATGTGTGTACTTAAATGTGTGTTCTCCTGTCGCTCAGTGGGACACTCTATGAATTTTGGCGAGGTCAAGTCGGCTGATGGTGCAATTCGAGTATTCTACATAGTTGCTGATTTTCTGTCTGTTGCTCTGTTAATTATCGAGAGAGGAATGTTGAAGTTTCTAACTATAATTGTGGATGTGTCTGTTTCTCCTCGCAGTTCTGTCAGTTTCTGCTTTGTGCATTTTGATACCCTATGTTCAGATTATTATATCTTCTTGATTAATTGACTGCTTTATCATTATGAAATGGCCCTCCTTATCCCCAGATTCTTTGCCTTGAACTCTGCTCTGTCTGACACTAACATGGCCACTCCAGCTTCCTCTTGACTCGGTTAGCTTGGGATGTCTTCCTTCATCCCTTTACTCTTAGCCTCCTGGGTCCTCATACTTAGCGTCCTTCAGGATTTTCATAGCATCAAAGTATCTTCCTCAATATATTTATTAACTACAAAGGGAAAAATAATAACTTTATAGGGGGAAACCCAGCAGAAATCACCCTACCTCTGTGACAAAGGTTAATATCATCAGTAAAAGACAGATGGACATCATGGAGCCCTTGGTACGACAGACTGAGAAAAAGCACAGCATCACTCCTCTGGTATTCTTGCCAAAAATTCACAATCTCATCCCAATTGTGAGAGCACTGCAAACACACCGAAAGTGAAAGACATTTTACAAAGTGACTGATAAATACTCTTCAAAAGACCACAAAAAACAAGAAAAGACTGAATCACTGTTACAGGTTGGAAAAGACTAAGAAGAAATGATAACTAGATGCAATGTGGGATCCTGGAATAGACAAGGGTATTAGCGGGAAAACCGGTGCGCTTGAATAAGGCCGGCAGTTTAGGTTACAGCGTGTTACCCGTGACGGCATCCCAGCTTCGACAGCTTTCCTTTAAAGGCGTGGTTGCTGCGTGGGCTCTGGTCTGTCTTCCTTGATTTCTTTTCCATGTCCCTCGACCGTGTCCCCTTGTCCTCTTTTCCTGCCTTCTTATAGATTGAGTCTTTTTCGGTCCACTTTCTCTCCTTAGTTGACTCAGAGCTGTAACTCTCTGCTGTGTTGTTTCAGTGGCTGCTTACAGGTGCGGTGTCAGCTCTCACCTCTCATCTCAGTCTTCCATCAGGTCACGTTAGACCTCTTCGCCTGCAGCCTCAGACCCCTGCAGTGGTGATCTGCACCTGCTCCGGGCCTGTGCTCTTGTCCTACGGTTATGTCCGTGTGTCTAGGAACCTCACAATACCGTGTTATTTCTGCTCTAAACGGTCAACTAGCTTTCAAGGAGACTGAAATAATCTGAGCTATGAAGCTGCTGGTGTGTTATCTTATGGTAAACTGAAGAGGCGCCAAAGGGGAGCCAAAAAATTATGGAATATTCTTAATATTTACATTGAACACACTAATGTGGTTACCACTAAAAACTGCCGTGTGGATGCAGGTGAACCGGCAGACTTTATGCACAGTAGAGGGTCCGTTCACTCAGGGCTCACGCTGTGCGGTTCTGTTTATGGAACGTTCGAGAACAGGCAACATTCGATGACGGTGGAGGGCAGTGACCAGGATGGGGCACAAGGGGGCTTCTGGGGCTGGAGGTTCTACACCTTGATCTGGGTGCTGCTCGTTAACATAAGTAAGAAATCCATCAAGCTGCTCACACTGCAGATTAGTGCTGGTGACTAAGTGTGTGCTCAGCCTCAATAAAATAAACCAGTGATGTGCTGTACCAGTTTGCTCGTCACAGGTGATTACATGTGTCAATGATGTGCACACTGATGGGTGGATGGATGGATGGACCAATTCAGGGCACTTGTGGGTGTGTCTTCCTGGTCCTCATAGTTGCTGGCCTGCCTCACTAGGTGATAACATCAGAGTCTCCAAGGGGTGGTGCTGGCCACTGGCCAGGCCCAGGCCGCAGGGCCTGGTGAGAGCTGGCCCACTGTCCACTCCGGACCGTGAGCCTGTGCTCTCAGAAGCACCAGGAACCTTCTAATGCCATCCCAGCCACGTGGTCTGACCACTGCAGCTGTCCTTCTGACGGTTATTGAGCTCTGATTATCTCACCATTTATCCACCCAGGATCCTGGCTTCATGGCCCCAGGGATACAATGCAAGGCTCCAGCTGGTTAATTGCTTCCCCACCAGGAAGGATGTTTTGCCGGACTAGGCCCGCGTGCACGTCCCTGGGGATCAGCGTGGAGGAGCAGAGCCTGCAGCATCCACAAGGGCCAGGATGAAATCAGGCAGATGAATAAAACCTCCTGCTGAGGCCAGAACGCTGCCCTCCCCACAGAGGGACCACAGAGCGGCCTGGCCGGCCCTTCCTCTGGGCCATGCACTGGCCACCAGCTCTCCCACCCGGCCTTCCATGGGGCCAGGCTCGGGCCTCTGCTGCCCCGGCCTCCACACTGCCCCCACTCCTGCCCTCACCCAGCCAAGGGGACCCTCAGACAGGACCTCAGCCCACTGGGCAGCATTGAGAGCAGCCAGCTCACAGGCAGGGGCTGGAGCAGGACAAAGGCAGAGGACCGAGGGGAGCTGAGGGAGCCAGCTCGCTGCATGGGAACCCCGAAGGTCACCAAAGGGCCTCATGGATGGATTGTTGGCCTTGGCAAAACTATCCTGAGCAGCTTTGGCCAAGACTGAGCCTTCCTGTACACTCCCGGAATTCCTCAATCTCTCTGAATTCCTGGATCTCCCTGAATTCCTGGATCTCCCTGAATTCCTGGTTCTCTCTGCCTGATCTTGAAAGACGGATTGGAAAACCAAAAAGAAGCCCCGCCCCCCTGGCGTCCTTCCCTGGGCCGTCAGAACCAGACTGCCTCCACTCCCTGGCTGCCGGTTTCCCTGCGGGAAGAGGATGGCCGCCTTCGCCACATCTCTCGTTTGTCACTGGCATTTCCAGATCCGTCTCCTCTGGGGGTTCTCCCTGCACATTCCCACCACCCCAGATCTCACAAATCCAAGTTTTGTCAATTTTGTTGTCTTTCTCAAGACCCTATTTTTTCTTGCAGATTCTTTTTTTTAAGATTGGCCCTAAGCTAACATCTGTTGCCAATCTTTTTTTTCCTCCGCGAAGCCCCCCAGTACATAGTTGTATATTCTAGTTGTGGGTCCTTCTAGTTCTTCTGTGTGGGACACCACCTCAGCATGGCTTGATGAGTAGTGCCGTGTCCACGCCCAGGATCTGAACCGGCCAAACCCTGGGCCACCGAAGTGTGAACTTAACCACTCGGCCATGGGGCCGGCCCCCAATGCCGATTCATTTTTCCCTCCTTCATTAAATTCTGACTTTGTCCCTGCCTTAGTCCCTGGATTTATGTTGTAGCTGGGTTTTGAGCTTCTTGAGTCATCACCTTAGCTAATTTCCTTTCCATCTTTTGACTTTTAAATAAATGCATTTAGGTTATAACTGTTCCCCCTGAGACTCTGCAGCCACACCCCGGGTGGGACATGGGATCCTCTCACTGTGTGGCTTCTGGTTCGCTCGCTCCCCACTGAAGGTGCACGTCGAGGGCAGGAGGGAGGTGGGGGGCGGGGAAGGGCGCAGGCGGCCCCCATGGCCCTCCCTAGACAATCCCAGCCCATGGTCCTCGCTTGCCCCAAATCCTGTGCAGCTGGGGATGGCCCTGGGACCGAGCGCTGACCAGAGTCGCAGGGACAGCGTCTGCCGTCCCCATAGAGGCACAGCTGCTGCCCATTGGTCCTCCCACCTCCGAAGCAGGAGGCTCCAAAGAGAGGACAGAAGCCTCTCCAGGGAGGGCGGAAGGCAGAGGGTGGCATCACCAGCAGCGCCCAGCCCCAGCAAGCTAGTCCGGGGACTGGTCACTCACTGTCCCAAGTGCAAGCGCCTGGAACCACCAGAGGTATTTCTGTCCTCTCCTGGCGTACGGCCACGTTCCCACGTTCCAATGTTGCTCTAACGCTGTGGCCAGAGCGTGTGGCCTCGGTGATGGGCTGCCCTCACAAAGTCACTGAGATCTCCTTGATGGTGTGGTGTGCAGTCAGCTTTTGTGACTGTCCTGTGTGTGTCTGAGAACCAGGTGTGTCCTCTGGGCCTTCTCGTTGCTGTCGTTGGGTGGGTGCAAAGTCACACACACAGAGGAAGTCTGTAACTATGAACAGTATGTTCATCATGTGCCATGTCTGTATTTATGGGTTACACAATTTACTGCACACATATAAATATATAGCACATAATGCATATGTAAACAAATCTATATGTAAATTATACGCCGTTTCTATGTATAATATATATTTTATATAAATACACACACACCTGTATGCATAATCACACACCACAGACACACACAGAATGACCCCAACTTTGTTGACTACGTTATTCAAATTCCACCCTATTTTCCTTTTGCTTTTTGATTTCTTGATTTCTGAGAGGTCTCAAATATTACTGTGAAGTTTCCGATTTCTCCTTGAATTTCTATCAATTTTGCTTCATGTATTTTAAAAAGCTATGGCGTTAGGGAGATAACAGTTGACGAAAGTACTATTTCTCGATGGAGTGATACCTTTATCCAGTCGAAGGTTCCTCTCTGTTCCCTGAAGGACACACTTGAGCCTGAGTTCTGTTGATCTGCTGGAGCTGTTTGCATACCTTCCTTTCTGCCTAGTGGGACTCCCCATGTTGTCAGCTATTAAATGTCTCTTTTGTTTTGACCGATATAGGAAAATGTACGGAAAACAAGAGAAATTTGTTGTGTCCTTTTCGTACCCCAATATGAGAATCACAGTTTATGTATGACATAATGACCGACACGTTTTGACTATCTCCTGCCATTTTATTTCACATTAACCATCTTCGATGGATATTTTTTCCTTGATTTTGTTGTTGTTTCGTTTAATTCCCCTGGTGGTTTAAAGTCACTCCTCTCTCTGTCCTTCGCGTGGCCGCCCTAAGCCGTAATGCACTCGGCTCCCCGCCTGCATTTGTCAGCCCACATTTCCCTCCAGCCCGGGATCTAGGCGGCATCCATTTCTTCCTCCTGAGCGAGGGAAGACCTTCACTGAGCTCGGCCGGCCCGGGGTCTCCTCTGCGCTCCCGTGAGACCAGCTGGGACTCAATTCTCAGCTATTCAATTTTCTTTTCACATTGTGTCTCAACAATTACAAGACTCAGCCGCACATTTTAGTGGTTCCCTTGCTATCCACGGAGCTCAGTCTGTGTGTGTGTGTGTGTGTGTGTGTGTGTCTGTGTTCTGGACTGAATGGTTGCATCCCTCCCAAAAATTCCTACGTGGAAGCCCGAACTCCCAGTGGGGCTGTGTTTGGAGGTGGGACCTCTAAGGAAGTAAGTAAGGTTACACGGGGTCATGAGAGTGGAGCCCTGAAGGATCGGTGTCCTTATAAGAGGAGAAGGAGAGCAGCCTCCGTCTCCACGCATGCCGAGCACAGGCCGCGTGAGGACACGGCGGGGGGGCCCTACAAGTGGGAAGAGAGCTCCCTCCAGAACCCAGCGCTGTGGCACCCTGGTTGCGTACATCCAGCCCCCAGGACTGAGAGGACACGTGTCTGCGGCTAAAGCCGCGCCTGCGGTGCTCTGTCATGGCAGCCCGGCCCACTAAGTCAGTGCGTTTTGTTTTTCTGTACTTCATCTTTGAGAAATTCTTTCAGAAAGGACGCATGAATAACACATTTTCTGTGTCCTTACTATTTTAAAATGTTTATTTGGTGCTTCGGCTTGAAGGCTGGCTTGGCTGGGTATGTGATTCCAGATAAAAACCCAGGCCCCCCACCCCTACCCCAGTGCCTGAGCACCTGCAGGGTGGGGGAGCGGGGCAAGGGCCCGAGGGTGCTGAGTCCCAGTTGCGGGCTCATCTAGGAGGATGAAGAAGACGGAGCCTGGGGGTCGGGGGTCAGAGGGAAATCGAGAGTTTGGACCTGAGGGGCCTGCAGGGTGTCCGTGGAGAGACAGCCACAGGCCACGGAAAGCCTGCCCCTGGGGTGAGAGAGGTTTCGGTGGCCCAGCCACAGCCCCGTGACCACCGCACACCTCTGTGACTCTGTTTATTTTCTGGTTCACTCCTGACGGTTTACACTGATGGCTTGTGAGTCACCGACACTGAACCCGGTGGCCCCCCACTGTCCACACCCACCGTCTGCTCCCTCCAGGCTCACAGGAAGGGGAGGCAGGGAGTGCAGGTGTAGGGGACCCCACCTGGGGCCTGAGGCAGCGAACAGGCAGAGACCCTCTGCATCTCTGGAGCAGGCCTGTGCTTGCCCAGTACCCCGTCTCTGCGAAGGGGCGCAGCCCTGGCAGCCCGGGGCGCTGAACTGGGCTTCCCTCACTGCCCTGCCCCAAGCCAGGCGAGAGTCCGAGTTAGGTCAGAGTGGAGGCCATGTGGGGGGCCTGAGCCCAAGGAGGAGGCCACAGGGGAACCCCAACTGTCCAGGAAATGCAGGCTGTGGGCCCCTGCACCACTGGTGGTGGACGTGCTGCTCAGGATGACAAGACCAGGAGGGAGCAACTCCAGCCAAGGGTCAAGGCTGCCAGGGGCCCGCAGCCCCTTGACAGGCTGCCAGCCTGCTCAGGAGAGGCAGCGATGGCTGGCGGGCTGCCAGTGGCCACCTCAGCTCTGAGAAACTGCGGTGTGACTGGCCGCCTGTCGCCTGCCTCAGCTCTCCCCTCAGGGCGCCCTGGCGCCTTCCATTCACGAGCTTGTCTGGCCGACGACTCCAGCTGGTGTGAGGGGTGGCAGGTCCCCAAACCACATCATGCAGCGTCCCGGCAGCAGCCCCTCGCCTGCCTGAGGTCCAGGGCTGCGTGAGCCTTGGGCGGCCAGCACCAGGAACGAGCAGCCCGTCTCCGAGGGGCCCCAGGACGGACTGGCCTCGCCCGCCCCTGAGGTCAATAGTAAGCCCCGAACAGAGTGGCCACCTTCTGGAGGATGGTCTTGTGGTTGGCGTACAGCGGGATGCACTTGTCCACGACCTGCCACCGGACGGACATCCCCGGGTCGCAGGGCTGCAGGTGCTGCAAGGACAGGGGCAGATCCTGACTCCCTCCTGGGCTGGCTCCACCTCCACCCAGACACCCCAAAGCCCGGACTGCAGAGGGGCGGCGGGGGCACGACCCCAGCCTCGGCCCTCGCTCCAGGTCAGGCCCGTGGCTGGCTCACTTTGCTCTGCTGTGGAAGCGGGGTCAGGACACCTACTGCAGGTGCCCCTCAGAAAACCCTGCCAAGCCCCGATGTCCTTGAAGGAGGAGAGAGTGGGCGCGGCCGTGTTCTGAGGCGCCCCAGCCGGCAAATGAGCCAAGTCTATCCCCTGAGCCTCTTTGGCTCCAGTTCTCCGTTAGGGATATGAGGAGTGATGTATGGGGGGGCGGTCTCCCCACAAAGGTGGGTGAACCAGCTTCCCTTGGACATGAGCCTGGAGGCCCCCAGAGGACCCCGTCCCAGGGCGCCCGTCCAGCCCTGACTCCACTCCAGCCGTGTGCTTGTGCCTCTGGCCTCTCCTGGGTCCCCCGTTGGTACCCTCCAAGCAGGACTCTGACCCAGCCCCTACTCTCTGGTCCCAGTCAGACTCCTCCCTGCAGGCCCGGGGCCCCTCCAGAGCACACTCTCCCCAAGTCTCCCCCCTCCTTGGAGCCTGAGACCCGAGCCCCATACAGAGTTCAGCCTCTTCAGCTCCACGTCACTCTGGTCTGGGAAGTGGATGCTGACAGCCACCGTCTCGATCCAGGCGTTGTCCGTGTTCCGAGGGTCGTCCACGTACCCCTTGTACACCTGAGAGACAGCGCAGGGTGAGCCCCGCCAGCTTCCTTCCAGAAGAAGGGTCCTCACGTGTCTCCCCATGCTCCATCCAGCCCAGGGACGCTCTGAGCACAGCTGTCCACTGCGCCCTGGCCTGGGTCTCTCCCTGCCCCATCCGGCCTGCTCCCCGACACGGCCTTCAGCCTTGACTGACACGTGGCCAGGGACCACAGCCTCACCCATCTCCCCCTGCTCTCTGGCCTGGCATCCAGACCCGCCTCCACTGCTCAGCGGGATTAAAGAGGGGTGGCGATCTCACAAACATCTCGCTAAGTGAAGGAAGCCAGACGCTGAAGGCCGCCTACTGGATGATTCCACTTACGATAGATGTCCAGAACAGGCAAATCCAGAGACAGAAGGCAGGTTAGAGGTTGCCAGGGGCTGGGGGAGGGGAGGGAGTGACGCTGATGGGTACCAGGTTTCCTCTTGGGGTGACGGGAATGTTTCGGAGCCAGACAGAGGTGGTGGTCGCACAGCACTGTCAATGTACTAAATGTCCCTGAACTGCTCACTTCGAAATGGTTAATTTTCTGTTATGCAGATTTCACCTCAATAAATAGACTAATTCTTTCTACGAAGTAAGGAAAACAGAGATGGCGGTGTCCCCAAGGCATGCACGGGACAAAGCATACAAAACTGCTGGTTCATAGGTCAAAACCATACAGCTCAGCAATTGCCTGTGTCATCCTAAGATGTGACAAAAGTAGGCGTGGTAACAACTTAGATGCCCACCTAGGGCACCATTTAAACAAATCGTGGCACAAAATATTATGTAGTTCATGAAATATGATGCGGTCTTGAAAAAGAGTGAGGTAAGTTTGTAAATATGGACCTAAAAATACGACCATCGAAAATTAAGTGAAAAGCACGTTATGGAGAACTGTGCACCATGTAGCCCGTTTTTATTGAAAAACTGGGCACGTGTGTGTTTATAGACAGAGCTGAAGACGGAGCTGACACGGGGCCTGAAGAAGTGAACTAAATGTCTGGCACTGTCCCCCTGGGCAGCACTGGGGGTGAGTGTGGACGTGGTGTCACTGTCACCACTGCCCTTCTGCATTCTGGGTGTGTTTTGGGAAACACACGTTGCTTTTGTAATTTAGAAAAGATTCAATAAAGAAACAGGCCTGACAAATGCACTAGGGACCAGCTGCGCATCTCTCTCCAGGGCGTGGGGAGCAACCCCTCCTGTGTCCTGGGCGGCACAGACGCTGTGGGTCCCCATGTGCCCAGCTGTGCGCAGGGCAAGAGGGAGCGCGGGTGGAAAGGAGGGACTGAACACCAGGACCCCCTTCAACCCGCCACCACCTCTGAAGGCAGCAAAGGTCCTTGCCCTCCCCCTTGACTTAGAGAGGAGAAACCGGGACAGAGAGGGCGGCCAGGTGCCTGAGGCCCAGAGCCACGGCCACGCCCCCTGGTCCCAGCTCCTCCCTCCAGGAGCTTCAGGATGTGGGCTGGGAGCAGGTTCCCTGTGCCCCATCCTGCTCGTCCTGCAGCCCTCGTGACCAGCACACCGTGGGGGCTCAGGACACACAGGTGGGGGCAAAGCAGGCAGGCCACCCTACCTCCACACCCTGAGTCAACAAGCTCTCGAAGGAAGGCCAGAACTCTCTCCGGAGCACCTGCTTCAGCTTCCGGGGCAGCGTCTCTCCTGGTTCCCGGGAGCCCTGAGCAGAGAGGGAATTGGACGCAAGTGGGCAAGGCCATCCAGGGACCCACCTCCACTGGCCACCTGCCTGGTGCAGGCAGCTGGCCAGCCCCCAGGAGCCATGGGCGGACAAGCGTCTGGCAGCCTGGCTGACTCGGGGCTGGAGTGACATTGCCCAGAGCTCACTGCCCACGTCAGCCCACGACAGAGCAGGGCGTGTCAGGCCAAAGGCGCAGCCATGTGCCGGGCACCAGCGCCTCTCTCAGGCTCCCAGTAAGGTAGCCAGTGCCCTAACCGCCACCGCCCAGGCCACAGCGGCGGGCTGCGTCTTCATTGCTTGTTTGCGTCCCCAGCCCCCATCTCTCACTCTGTGCCTGCACAAGGGGCTCCCGGTCGCTCCTGACACCACCTGCCCCATGGAGACAGACCCTGCACTCCCTGTCCCTCACCCATCTAGGGGACCCTGTTTGTCACTGAGTCCCTCACAGTCCACGTCATGTCCATCCCACCTCAGCCCTCGCTCGCTGTGGCAGGGGGACCCATGCAGGCTCATCAGAGGCCCCTCAGTGCCCGGCTCAGGGCACAGGGACACTTCTCAGAACATGCCCGTCGGCAGGAACCGCGCCAGGGCTGGGGCCAGTGTCCCGCCTGGAGCGACAAAGGGCCCTTGAGGGAGCCTGAATCGTGCAGAAGAACTCTCGGGGAGAGGGGCCGGACCTGGGCTCAGACGGGGCCCCCTCGCTGAGGGCACGGGGTCACAGCTGCAAGGGCAAGAGCTGCCCAGAGCCCTGGAATCCTCAGTGGGGCCTGAACACCGGAGGTGACACCACTGCCCCACACCCCACCCACTCCCATTAACATGCCACCCCCAGCAGAGCAGCCCTGGGCCACAGGGTGGATGTCAGAGAAACCTGGCAGCTTCTTGCTGAGTTGGGTAAACGTCAGGGTACCGAGGAACAGGCTCAGAGGAGAGGACCCCGGACAGGGCCATGTCCCAGACACTGCGTGCCAGCCCAGCGCCTGGCTGGTGACACAGCCCTCCTGCCAGAACGAGACTATTCTGACCCCAGAGTAATGATAGAGGCGGGGAGGGCAGACCGATCTGGGAGCAAGACCTGAGCAGCTTAGCCCATGCGGACAGGACAGGCCCAGGGCCTTCCGTACCATGATTCTGTCCATCCTCCCAAGGCCTCTGGGCTGCACTGCGGCATTCAGCCCCACAACCAGCTGCTGCCCCGGAGCCGAGGGGCTGTTTGACCCCTGTCCTGGCCCCTGGACAAGGCCATCCCATCCTTAGAGCTCAGCTTGGGGCTGCAGGGTGAGGGCAGGGGCGCACCTGAGACGTCTGCGTGGGGAGCCGTGCCTGCCCCCAGCGCTGTGAACTCCGCCAGGAGACCCGCTCAGCCTCCTCAGCGGCCCCAGGGACACAGAGGGGCTGACTTCGTTCCTGCACACTCAACAGCATTTGAACCTGTTCCACAGCTGCGAAGTGAGGAAGCAGGAGGGAGAATCCCTTCTGATAGGCCGGCTACCAGCCGCGGTCATGCAGAACCACGGACAGAGTCCAGCACGGTCCAGGGCAGGGGCCGCAGGGGCTGGTGTTCAGTCAGCGAGTGGAACGGACGAACGGATGAGCGATGGATAGACAGACGGCTGGCGATGCTTACCCCCGGCAGGGCCCAGTGCTCTGAGAGAGGGCGCTTCACGACCAGCACTTCCAGCATTTTCTTTATGCTCTTCCTACAGATGGCTCCATCCTGGTTCCGCCTCCAACTGCAAAAGCGGCCCGGCTCACAGCTCCCGGAGGTGCTGAGGTCAGCTCACCTGCCTCTGCACCAGGGGGAGCCCCAACCCTGTCTCCTCTCCTGAGTTCTTGCTCCAGGGAAAGAAAGAGATGGTAACCATTGGAGGTGTCCTCCCCACTCCCAGAACCGCTGGTTGGACCAGAACAGCCCAGCCTTTTTGGAGAATATTTCTTTATCAAAAGCCTTAAAGAAGCACGTGCCCTGGACCCAGCTGGTCCACCTTCATGACTCCAGAAATGCCCTGTGTTTCGGGATGCACCTCATTTATCCAGGCCCCGCCATGAGGCTGGTACCAGGCACCAAGTACGAACTGTCCTCTGGGCTCTCTGGCGCAGGGGAAAGGGTCAGAGAGTGAGTCCCTCACAAGGCGTGTGGGTGACCACGTGTCCTCGTCGCTGGCGGACTCACCGGGTGACCACGGGCTGCAGCGTGTGGTTGGGTCCAAAGTAGGTGAGGTCCCCGCGCCCCCACAGCCCTGTGCGGCCCATGGGGTTCCTAGGGTGGAGAGGGGTCTGCTCAGTTGGCCGCCCTCTGCTGGGAGACCCAGGACGGGGCAGGGAGGGTGGCTGAGAGGGGACAGCAGGCAGGGGCACTCACACGGGCAGCATGCGGCCCGGCCCGGCCCCAGGCCAGGATTC
This sequence comes from Equus quagga, assembly GCF_021613505.1. Lineage (NCBI taxonomy): Eukaryota > Metazoa > Chordata > Mammalia > Perissodactyla > Equidae > Equus > Equus quagga. Next base: position 39,059,535 of record NC_060287.1, on the reverse strand, counting down.
TCAGGGCCCAGGCTGCCCGCCTCGATGGAAGCAGGGAAGGGGCCACTGCGTGCAGGCCCAGACAGGACCCCTCCGCCAGCCTGCCGAACCCGCCTCGCCCACCCAGGGCTGTCCTCGGCCAGTCTTGTCCCTTGGGGACTCCAAGGGGTGAAGCAGGGGCTTCAGGTTACGTTGGGGTCCATGGAAAGGAAAGGAAAGAAAGGGAAGGGAAGGGGAGGGGAGGGGAGGGGAGGGGAGGGGAGGGGAGGGAAGGGAAGGGAAGGGAAGGGAAGGGGGGGGTGGGAGCAGGTCAGCCCCTGCAGATGCGCCAGGTGTTAAAGTGGCCGACGTGTCCCCCAGAGAGTGCATGACACCCCATCGCACTGCACCGCACTGCAGGTGCCTGCATCTGAAGGCCTCAGCACACGTGAGCGCGGGCACCTGGCTGGTCCCCCTGAGACACTGCCCTCTCCCCCACAGCTCCACCTGCACCTTTCTAACGCCGCTCTGCCCCGTCCTGTACAACCTCCCGCCACCAGAGCTGAAACCACTCCTGGTACCGTCTCTGTTCTCAGACCCCATCCGTCTCCACACCTCCTTACACAGCCTCTGGATCCAGGCAGAGTAACCCACTCCCTGTTCCAGAACATTCCCCAAGAGGCCCGCCACCTGCCTCTTCCCTCAGGCCCCCTCAGCTCCCGCCTGCACCATGGGGCTCCCCACATCCCAGTAGCGTGCCCTCATTCCTCTAATTCTCACGGCCCCTTCCTCAGCCTCGGGACCCTGGTGGTGCCACCTCCCCAGTGACCCCGGGTCAGAGAGGCTCCTTTCCTCTAGAACCCCAGGCTGGGAGGTAGGCCGTCACCAAGTGCTTTCTGGGTGTGACACCACCAGTCACCTACATCTTTATGTGGGGTGTCCTCATTTGTACAATGGGGCACCACACACCACCACCCCCTAAAGGTAAACCCAATACCTCACCTGAACAATGGGGCATAATGCCCGTCCTACAGAGGACACACACTGGGACATGCCACCACCCCCTAAACGTAACCCCAATGCATCACCTGTACAATGGGGCTCAGTGCCTGTCCCTACAGAGAACAGAAGCTGGGACATGCCACCACCCCCTAAAGTAACCCCAGTGGCCCTGTAACAGCTCCCCCTGCCGGCAGAGTCCTTTCTGTCACTCCTGCTTCCTTCTCAGGCGTCTATGGAGGTCGGCCAGCAAGGTCACCAGCATTGTACCGCAGAGGAGTGGAAGTCATCGAGGAGACTTCAGGGAAGCAGGGCGAGGCGCCCCGGCCAGCTGGGGCAAGTCCCCGCCCTCCCCACTCCCCACTGTGTCCTGCAGGGGAGAGTTCCCCGTGGGGATGCCAGTAAATGCTTTAGGTTGATCTTTCTTTTCTTCCCTATTGTTTTAATCGGAAAAACGCGCAGATTGCCAAGAGAAGAAGGCTGACCCCGGCAGCAAGCCCTGGGCAGGGCGGCACTCACCGAGGGAGCCCGTCCCGCACGGCGTAGGGGCCGTGGGAGCTGCGGCGGTCCACGGGGCCATCCAAGGCGTTGTAGCTGATCCCGGACAGAGGCTCCAGGGTGCTGGGAGAGGACAGGAAGGCGGCCCCCATGAGAGTCGGTGGAGGCAGGGCGGTTCGGTGACTGCAGGCCTCGGCCCAGTCCTGGGACGCGGCTGGCCAGGCCCCGGGCAGAGGACAGGAGGGCCCCTCACCAGGCCAGGGAACCCCCAACCATGCAACTCCCAAGCGTGTCCCGGGCCCCTGGGGAGAACAGGGCCCCGACCAGGCAGGAGGCCCGACCCCCACTTGAGTGGGTTCCCACAGTCACTCTGCAGCACCCAGGCCGCTCCCTCGCCCTCCCGCCTGGGCCGTGAGGAAGGGCTGGGGAGAGTGGAGAGGTGCGCACTCACCTCCCCACAGGGTCCACCGTGTCCTTGTCCTTCCTCTCGGCCGTGTAAAAGGGTGGGTCGTAGATGAGGAACTCTGTCTGCAGAAACGGGGGCGTTCTCCTCAGACTGTTATCCTCGGCCCCTGTCAAAGCTCGGGCCCAGGCACCCAGGAAGACTGAGGGCGGGTGGCTCCTTCTCCTCAAAGCATCACAGCCAAGGACCCCGAGACGGCCCCCCAGTGCACACCATGGCTCTGAGCTTGGCCGACCTGAGGGACACGCCCCACGGGGGACCCAGCCGAGGGGGCTGGTGACTGGACTGGAGGTCCAGGTACAGAGGTCTAAGCTGGACTCTAGAGGGACAAGGATTCCAACTGGCAGAGACTGGGGAGAAGGCAATGGAAGCAGCAGCCTGGAATGTTCCAGAAAGGCCAGAGAGAAGGCCTGCGAGTGGGCACTTGAATACCATCTCTCTCTCTCCGTTGTTCTCACTCGCCAGGCCCTCAGGAAAGGGGGAAGTGACCGTTCGCCTGGGATGGTGGGATCTAGGACAGTGTGGTGACTAGAGGTACCAGGGCAGATGACAGGCAGTAGGAGCAGCCCTGGAGCTGTGCTGGGCTCTGTGCATGGATCAGAGGCCCATGGGTGCCCTGGACTCAAATCCCAGCTCTACCACCTCTATCTGTATGGACCTGCGTGCCTCAGTTTCCCCATCTGTTCAACATGGCCCTGTGAGGCTACAGTGGATGGGAACTGTGATCTGTGCCTCTGTCCTTAAGTCAGAGGGTTTGGGGCAGAACTGTTCCCCCCAGAACACAGGGAGCCCCTGCCTGATGGGGAGCATGGCTGGGACAGGCACTCACCTCCCAGGGCACCTTCTCGTTGGGCACGGGGAAGCGCATGACCCGGGAACTAGGGTAGAGGAGGTGGCGGGCATTCACGTGGTGGGCGTCACCCGGGTCCTCTGCTTTCTGCCTTCCGTCAAGCTCAGGGTCTTGCCCCTCTGAGGCCTTCTGGGGTGCTGGGAACAGCCACACGGAGCCATATGCAAAGCCAGGCCCGGGCTCAGGCACCCGGCCCACAGGACAGGGACATCCTCCACGGTCATTTCCCCAAAACTGGGCTGCCTCCACCTCCCCGAGCCCAGGTTGAGTGCCAGCCCGAAAGGGGGCACCCTCCCCAGAGCCCCAGCACTGCGGCCCGAGGAGGACAGTGATCTGAGGATGGCAGTGCCCCACAGCCAGCACCTGCCTCCTGTGCAGCTACCAGCAGCTGGATTCCAGGCCCTAGAGAAGCCTGTCCAGGTAAGGAGCGCACACCTGCTCCCCTGGGGCCAGCAACACCTGAGGGATACTCGTGCCTGTTTGTTGGCTGGCCACAAACTTAGGAAAACACACTTTGCCTTCTGTCTCCCGGTTGACATGACTGGGTCATGACATCTCCTAGAGCTGCCCCCCTTTGCAGCATGATGCACAGGTGGTCAGGGGGCTGTGGGCCAGGAGCCTCTTGGAAGGCCCCAACCTAGTCAAGTTGGGGGGCTCAGCCGCGCTTGGCACCTGTGTCGGGAGGAGCAGGCCATGCTCCCCAAGGCGCTGGGCCTGCAGGGCTCAGAAACAGATGCGATCGCAGCCTTCCTCCAGGCCCAGCACGAGCCCCTGCCTGCCGCCTCTCCTCCCACAGACCCCCAGACTCAAAGGAACTCAGGCTGGCAGAGACTGCTGCTGGCTCGGCCACCCACTCACCCAGAGTGGGGACGCCCTCCTCCAAGCCGAAGCCGCCGTCCCTCAGGGTCTTCACCATCCAGTGCAGTGCTCCGGCCATCTGGGCCACCTGGAAGGCACGTCCCAACAAGATTTGGTCAACACCTGCCCCCATGCGGCACGCCCACCCCTCCAGCCCACCTGTTCCCCAGGCAGCTGCCGAAACAGCGAGGGCACCACCGAGAGGACTCGTCCGGCCGGGGCCACCCCTCCAGTGTCCAGGCCAGTCCTGCTTCCCTCAGGGTCACGGCTGCTGACTGCCAGCAGCGCCGGCCAATGAGACACAGTGACCACTGGGACTGGATGCACCAGAGGCCATCCACCCAACTTGAAGCCCCAGTAAGACAAGTCTGAGCCACAGGAAGAGTGGCACATGACCACCCGCGGAGGCTTCCACAGCTCCTGCTCCTCCCAGAGGAAAGAAACTTCCGGAGGCCACACGAGCTCAACTACAGAGGATGGCGGGAACCGTCTGTGACTAACAGGGCCCAGGAGAATGCAGCTCGGCAGCGGCTGCACTCACTTCAGGGGGTGTCAGCAAGGCAAGAGCCCCTCCCGGGGGAAGGCGGCCTGGGCAGACCCCAGTGTGCAGTGGCCCCTTGGCAAGACCTGGCTGATGGTGGATGCCTCACCAACAGAGGGGCCGAGTGGCCTGCCCCCACCCAGCACAGCAAGGCTGGGAAGGGCAGTGCTCCAGTTACAGCTCTGGGTCAGGAACTGTTGGGGGTTCTGCTGTGGGCAGCAAGGGCTCTTGTCAGAAAGCACAGGTCCTGGGGCGGGAACCCAGAGCAGGCCCACGGCGGGGCACCAGGAGTGGGGACCCGACCTCTGCCCTCCATTGTCCTGGAGGCCTCAGGCCTCCTTGACCATCAGCCCCCGCATCCACCTCCCCACTCCTCACGGTGCTTACTCCACCTCCACTGTTCCACCCTGTGGAAACAAACTGTGGCAATGGATGTTTATGTCTGTGCCCCCTGACTGGGACCCCCAGAACGAGACAATGCCTGTTCACCCTGACATTCCCAAGGCCAGTCTTGGATGCAGCATAGAAGAGGAGCACAGGAAACGTGGAATGAATAGATGGATGGATAATGAACGAATGGATTGATGAATAAATGAAGGGATTGATGAATGAATATATGGATGGATGGATGGATGAATGGATTGATGAATGAACGGATGGATGGATGGATGGATGGATGGATGGATGGATGGATGGACTGATGAATGAACGGATGGATGGATGGATGGATGGATGGATGGATGGATGAATAGTTGGATGGATAATGAACAAATGGATTGATGAATAAATGAAGGGATGGATGGATGAATGAACTAGCACACATTACTCTCCCTTGGCAGCGCTCAGGCACCACCTGGCCTGTGAGGGGATGACTCTCATTCAAGAAGCCATTCAGGAAGCCCGTCTCAGCCTGAGGGCCCGGACCCCAGTGAGTGCGGCCCGGCTGTCAGGGAGCCGTCAGTGGACACTGATTGGGGAGCGGGGGTGGAGGCTGTGGTCCTTTGCCTGCTAGCCACCATCCTCTCACCTGGGGCTGCTTTCTGAGGCTGCCCCTCGGCCCAATCATCCGCCAGCGTTCAATCGCATCTTTGCTGCCCTCCCTCCCTGGGCAGCCGCAGCCTGAGAAAGCAGCCCCCTCCCAGGTTCCCAGGGCAGAGTCCAGAGGACAGCTCTGAGGAGGCCAGAGGAGGGATGAAAGTTTGCTCCTCAGACTGGCCCAGGGTGTGGACACCCGCCGTGGAGTGTGGTGGAGCGCAGCCTGGGAAGTGTTCAGTGGAATTTTCTGGAGGACGATGAGGGTGCCTCTTCCAGTTGGGGATGACTGCCCACCTCCTCATCTTTGTTGTTTTCCCAGAGGGCTCATTCTCAAGGCCACCATACTGCAGAGTGACCAGCGGGCCCACTGGATCCATGCCCCAGACGCAAGGCCCTGGCCCAGAACCCACCTGCTCCTCCAAGGAGGCCAGTCTCTGCTCCATGGAGCCCGACCGCTTCACACGCTCCATTTCCAGCAGGTCCATCATGGTGTCCACCCTGAAAGAGCACAGAGCTGAGCCAGCCAGGCCAGGCTCAGGGCCCGGACACTGAGGAGACGTAGTGCCAGTCTGCAGGCGGACAGCCCTATAGACACAGCAGCCCTGGCTCTGTTGGCCTCGATGTCAGGTGTCTTCCCCTTAAATTGAAAGTACCTCTAATATGCATTTCCTATAGAATGAGCACTGCCTGGTGCCCCAAGAAGAAGCTCTCAGCGAGTGACACCCGGGCTCACCGGCGCTCTGACAGCGCATCCGTGCACCCGGGGAGAGACGCAGGAGTGCCAGCTGCGCACACACCTGGGCTCCCACCTCGATTCACCCACAGGCTGTAGCCACAGCCCCGAAACCTGAGTCACAAACCACAGAGCCACCTCTGGGCAGCACTGGAGTTTTGGGGGAAGGGAGCAGTGCTGTTTTGGGGAGATGTCTGGTTTTTGTCTTATTTTGCTATAACACAGGAATTTCTCCCAACTTTGGCCTGCTGTGTTTATAGGTAAAACAACCCATAAACCAAACATCCGTCCAAACACTCGTCTGTTTATGCCCAGGGCTCCTGTACTTCCTCTCTCCTGCGGCGCCAACTGCCAAGAACACTCTTCTGTTACAAAGAGAGCAACGTTTCAGTGACGGTGAATGCAGAGCTGGGGCCGAGCCCCACTCTGAACAGTTGTGGAGGGAAGACGGAGGGATGCCTTCCCAAGGGCCGGGGAGTTTCCTTCCATTCTCACTACGTGTTGCTTCATCCCACAACAGCCACATTACCACTCCCCACGGTTCCCCAGCCAGCCTCGCAGGCATGCTGTGTGGTTATCCGAAAGAAGGCGGCGGAGCGCATTGGGACCCGCAACTCAGTCACCATGACAAGCGGGGTCGAGTCAGCTCAGCCCCAAGGCTGTGGGGCCAAGGCACCATGCTGCCTCCCTGGGCCTCGGTTCTTCACCCAACCCATGGAGAGAAGGTGACCAGGCCAGGCGCCACTGTCATCACTAATGTGCAGCAGTGACAATAAGAGCGACACCCACAATAACTGATGGTGATGGGGCACCGGCTGTGACCCCAGCACGGGACGTGCAAAGACTTTACACCCTCACTCCCACTGCTTTCTGGAAATGCCTCCCAGCGACAGATACTAGCATCATCTCCATCGCACAGACAAGCCAAGAGAGGCGCAGACAGGCAGGTGTCCATGTCTAAGGAGGGGGCACTTGGCCTGGGCAGAGGGAGCCCAGGCTCTTGGCCACTCCTCTGCAACCCCAGGATGCCCCCTCCACAGCCTGCGGGAACCTCTGGGCCAGGGGCAGGAGCTGCATGTCTGGGTGGCCAGTGTCCCCTCCCTCCTCCTGGCCCACAGTGAGACCCACACTGACAACAGGACCATACCCCACGTCTATGCCCCAAGGGCCCTGCTGACCCACACCACGGTGGAGCGGGGCAGGGTGGAGAGAAAGAGCAGAGATCCTTTCCCACCCCCAGCTCACGGCCTGGAAGGAAGCAGGCGGAGAAGTGGAGAGCAGGAAGACGGCGTGAACGCGCCTGAGCTCCCGGCCAGCTGAGCAACGCCCTGCAGAGCTGCAGCAAGGCCGTGTGCCAACCAGCTCCATGCTCACCCTCCCAGGCCTTGAGTCGGCCTCCTGTGGGCCCACCTGCCCCTCCACCAGGGACCCTCTACCCCTGCCTCTCCAGGAAGCCCGGGGTCCGCCTCAGCCCAGCACAGATGGCTTCATCCTCCTCCCCGCACGGATCCAGCCTTCCCTAGGACCCAGAGGCCGAGGATCAGCTGAGGACACAGGTCCAGTCTGAGCCACATGGGCTTCCTGCCCCAGGTGACCAGTCGCCGCCTCCCCCACCCCCGCCAAGGTGGGCTCTGCCCTTATGGGGTCATGCAACAGCAGGAGGCAGTGGCATCTCCCTCAGACGACTGTCCTGGCTCCCGTACTTATTGCTGATGTCCTGGATCTTCTGCTCTGGCCTCTGCGTCCGCTGGCACTGCTGGTTCTGCAGGTAGTTCTCTTTCAGGTAGATCTCCCAGGCCAGCAGGGCGGCCTCCTCGTTCTTCTCCAGCTTGTTCTCTGTGGAAGGAGCAGACAGAGGGACCTGAGCTCTGTGTGAGGAGGACACGTGAAGCCCTGACCCACTCCAGGGCCCCACTGGGTTGGGGGGTCTGCAGCCTACATGGCAGGAGGAGCCTCACCACGCCCACCCCTGAGTGGGCTGGGGGAGGTCACGGCCTGAGTGGTCCGCATACCTGCCCAGCTCCCAGGATCTCAGAAGGAGCTGCCATGCCTACCCCTCAGTGCCCGTCTGCTCCCCAAGATGGCTAGGAACACGCTCTGGGGACAGCAGAGGGGCTGGCTTACTGAGCTGCTTGTGTCTCTTGGCGGGTATCTTCAGGACCACCCTCCTGATGAAGAGATGCAGGTGGCTGAGGAGGATGAAGGGGGGCGGCGCCGGGGGCTTGCTGTGGTACTCTTCTATCAGGTCGTGGCGCTGGAACTTCCAGATCTGGTCCGTGTGCTCCTGGACCTGCTGGAACGTGTAGCTGGCAGGGAGGCAAGGAACACATGGGTCACCCAAGAACGACAAGACACGGAACACGCCCATGTCATGCCTGGAGTGTCTGGCTGATGCCCATAAAAAGCAAACACACACCGCCCAGGAGGGCAAGTCTAGGTGCAGAAAAAGACAGCTGATCAGCCAGCCTCGGAATTCTGAGCTTCCTGGGAGCCAAGGGGAGAAGAACAAAGCAACACGTTTCTCAGGAGATGGACAATGTCCTGGCAGTGAACTCCAACAGGAGTTTATCAGTCGAATCTGGCAAACAGGAGGAACGATGTCTTTAACGGGCAGACGCATTTATTCTCTGAACATCTGTCATCTTGCAGATGGACCTCGGCAGAGCCGAATCCGAGGCAAGAGAGCCCCTCTCGAGGGGAGGTCAGCGGTGCATAAATGCAGCCACACTGGTTTCACTTGCTACAGGGACAGAGCCCCTGGCCAGCTGACCCCTCCTGGCCTCTATAGCACAGTGCCAGTGCACATTAAATCAGAAAGTGACAACCTCAGCAACTTAGCTGATAAAAGGGGAAGAGAAACAGTGCCTACTCAGACCAGCAATTCAGGGATTTTTACAAGGGTCCCGGGTCCCACAGGTCATCCTGCATCAGCAGAGCAGCATTTTCAATCAGTGCTGACATGCGCTTGCCCACAATGAGAGCCCTCAGAGCAGCCCCATCCAGCCCGATTCCCTTCTCTGCAAAGTGGGAGGCCTGCACCAAACCTTTCACCCTCAGAATCTTATTTCCTCTCCACAAACAACCTGTGAAATAGTATTTTCTCAGAAAGGACAGAGGCTGAGTGAAGCTCAATGTGTTTCCCGGGATTTTCCCCAGGCGGGCATCTAAGCTGCCCCTCGCACACCGCTGTGCCCCGAGCCCCCTCCAGGGAGGCTGACTTCCCTGTGCCGTGCCCAGTGACTCTGTAGGCTGGTCCGTGACCAGGAACCTGGAGCCCACCCCCTGCAGCCCCGCTGACCCCAGGAAGGAGCCCAGGAGAGGGGAGGAGCAAGACATCAATGTGCCCCTGGCCTGCGGCCTCCACATAGCACGGCCTGGGGGTTGGCACCACCTGCGAGCTGGTCCCCACAGCAGGGCCCTGGACAGATGCACCAGTGACCAGGGAGAGTGGCCATGCACGTTCCAGCTGGGCTGAGCTGGGCGCCTCCAAGGACCAGGGTCCCCAGCTCACGCTCTGGTCACACTGCCCGTGGCAATGGCAGGAAGCTAGCAGGTCCGGGCAGCCTGGGCCAGCCCGCCCACGGCACTCACTTGAACATGGCGATGAGGAGGTTGAGCAGCAGGATGTTGGCGAAGAGCAGATAGAGGCAGAGCAGGATGACGGTCAGCCACTGGGGGAAGGCGGGCGCCTGCCGGGTGGCGTCGCTCTCGGGGCACTTGGGCTTGTAGGGGTCTGTGCCATTGGGGCTGCAGTGGTCCAGGCTGAAGTTCACGCCTGGTTGTGGGGTGGCAGGGACAAGGAAAGCCACACAGCGTCATGAGAGTCCCTCAGGCGATGAGGAGCCCCACAGGCCTGGATGCCTGCACATCTGGGTGACCTCAGCTGTCAGCTCAGCCCTAAAGGAAGCCCAGAGGGGGGTGTCTATGTGCCTCCAGCCTCCTCCGCGGGCAGGGAGCGTGGCGCCAAGGGGAGCTCCAGGAGCACCCAGGCTGGCAGGCACCCCTGCCCAGGACCCAGCCACTCCTTCAGGGCCAGCCGCGGGAGGGAGTGGGGCTACCACCATCACTAAGACCCAGGTCCCAACCCAGGAGCCCAACGTGGTAGGAAGGGATTCAAAAAGAGAACAAGTAACAATCGCAAGAGAAGGGAGATATGATAAAGGAGAAATGCAGCAGGGGGAATACGCCGACACGAGAAACAGGCGACCACACACTGAGACGCAGTCCCGCATTTGTGGAAAAGGAAGGGTCGTGGACTGCGGTGAAACAGATTCACATTCAGCCCACGCATAAAGACCTCTGAGGAAACACACTAAGCAGTTAACAGTAGTTAACTTGGTGACGTGGGATTATGGGTAACATTTTTCTCCATTCTTACCTTGAATTTTAAGATTTTGCAACAGCAAGCGTGCAGTATTTTGTAATCAAATATATATACACTTTTTTTTTTTTTTTTGTAGAATAGGATTGGCCCTGAGCTGACATCTGTTGCCAATCTTCCACTTTTTTTCCCCAAAGCCCCAGGGCACAGTTTTACATCCTAGTTGTAAGTCCTTCTAGTTCTCTGTGAGCCGCCACAGCACGGCAGCTGACAGACGGGTGGTGTTTCCACGACTAGGAAACAGACCCAGGCCGCCAAGGCAGAGAGCGGGGAACTTCAACCACTAGGCCATCAGGCTGGCTCCAAATATATGTTTTTTAAGTGTTACTAATTTTCTAGGATAGAAACTCACTGATAGCTATAAATACCTATATTAAAAAGAAGAGCTGAAATCAATAACATAACCCTCTACTTTCGTGAACTAAAAAGAGAAAAGCAAACTAAACCCAAAGCAAGCAGAAGGAAGGAAATAATAAAGACTAGAATGCAAATAAATGAAATAGAGAATACAAAAACAATAAAGAAAAGCAACAAAACCAAAATCTGGTTCATGGAAAAGATCAACAAAATTACAATCCTTTAGCTAGTCTGGTCAGAAAAAAAAGAAAAGGCTCAAATTACAAAATCATAAGTGAAAGAGAGGACATTACTTCCAACCTTACAAAAATAAAAAGAACCATAAGGAAACAATACAAAAATTGTATGCTAACAAATTTAAAAACTTAGAAATATGGACACATTCCCAGAAAGACTCGAACTGCCCAAAGTGACTGAGGAAGAAACAGAAAATATATACGGACCCGTAACAAGCAAAGAGATTGAATTGGTAATTTTAAAACTTCACACAAAGGAAAAGTTCAGGCCCAGATGGCTTCCCTGGTGAATTCTACCAAATGTTTAAAGAAAAATTAAAAGCAATCTTTCACAAACTCTTCCAAAATTTAAAAGAGGAGGAAATACTTTCTAACTCATTCCATGAGGCCAGTGTCACCCTGATACCAAAACCAGACAAAGACATTACAAGAAAACTACAGACCAGTACCTGGTGACTACAGATGCAAAAACCTCAACAAAATGCTAGCCAACTGGATCCAGCAACACAAAAAAAGAATTATACACCATGACCAAGAGAGCTACATCCCGCCCGAAAATCAATTCAACTAAGACACCATATTAATAGCATAAGAACAAAAACCATATGAACGTTTCAGTACATGTCAGGAAAGGCATTTGACAAAATCTAACACCCTTTCATAATGAAAACACCCAAGAAACCAGAAGAGAAGGGAACTTCTTCAACCAAATAAAGGACATTTACCAAAAACCCACAGCTAACACCATTCTTAATGGTGAAAGACTGAAAGCTTTCCCCCTAAGAACAGGAACAAGATAAAGATGTTTGTTCTTGACACTTCTATTAAACATTGTACCCGAGGGTCTAGCCAGGATAATCAGGCAAGAAAAAGAAAGGAAAGGCTCCCAGATTGAAAGGAGTAGGTGAAAGGACCTCTATTTGAGACGACATGATCTCATACATAGCAAAGCCCAAAGAATCCACTAAAAACTCTTAGAACTAAGAAGGCAGTTCAGCAAGGTTTCAGGAGACAAGATCACTATACAAAATGTAGGGTATTTTATATACCAGCAATAAACAATCCAAAAATGAAATTAATAAAACACTTATATTTACAGTAGCATGAAAAATAATAAAATACTTAGGAATAGATTTAATGAAAGTGGTGCAATTATACATTGAAAACTACAAAATATTGGTGAAAGAAATTAAAGATCTAAATAAGTGGAAAGACATCTCCTGTTCACAGTCAAAATCCTAGATGCCTTCTTTAGAGAAACAGATAAGCTGATCAAAAATTCACGTAGACCCAAAAAAACTCAGAGGTCAAAACAATCTTGAAAAAGAACAAAGTTGAAGGACTCACACTGCACTTCCTGATTTCAAAACTTACTGCAAAGCTATGCTAACCAAGAGAGGATGGCGCTGGCACAAGGACAGGTGTATCGCTCAGTCGGATAGAACTGAGAGCTGAGAAATAAACCCTCTCTTTTCGTGGTCAAATGATTCTGACAAGGGTGCCAAGACAATTCAACCGGGAAAGTATAGTCTTTTCAACAAATGGGGCTGGAACAACTGGATATTTGCATGCAAAAGAATGACCCTTACCTCATACTACATACAAAAATTAATTTAAATGGCTCCAAGGCCAAAAGTAAGAGCTAAGCTATAAAATTTTTAGAATAACAACATTGGCATAAATCTTGATGACCTCGGGTTAGGCGACACGTTCTTACTATGACGCCAAAAGCACAACTGATAAGCTGAACATCGTGAAAATTAAAAACTTTTGTCGTTCAAAGGACAATAAAGAAAGTGAAAAGACAACCCACGGAATGGCAGAATATACTTGCAAATCATATATCTGATAAGGGACTGGTATTCAAATGTAAAGAACTCTTACAACTCAATAATAAAAAGACAAATAACCCACTTGAAAAGCGGGCAAAGGATAGGAATAGACATTTCTCCAAAGAAGACATACGAATGGCTCTGTGAGCTCATGAAAAGATGCTCAACATCATTAGCCATCAGGGAAACGCAAATCCAAACCACAATGAGATACTGCTTCTCACGCAGGAGGATGGCTAGAATCAAAAAGGACAGACAACAACAAGCGTTGTTGAGAACGTGGAGAAACTGGAACCCTCATACGCTGCCGGCGGGATCTAAAACGGTGCAGCTCCTATGGAAAACAGTTTGGCAGTTTCTCAAAAAGTTAAGATAGAATTGCAATATGACCCAGAAGTTCCACTCCTGGGTACACATCCAAGAGAAATGAAAACACATGTCCACACGAAAACTTATCAATTACTGCTCGAAGCAACAGGATCCAGAGTAGCCAGAGTGGAAACAACTCAAATGTCCACCAACGGATAAAGGGGTAGACGTACGTGGTCCATCCAGGCAGTGGAATATTATTCAGCCACAAAAAGGAATTAAAGATGATACAGACAGCAACGCGGGTGAAACTTGAAAATATTATGCTAAGTAAAGGAAGCAAGACACAAAAGACTACATATTACAGTATCCAATTTACATGAAATGCCCAGAAAAGGCAAATTCTACAGTGACGGGAAGCAGATCAGAGGTTACCTACGGCTGACGGGAGTGGAGAGCAGGGAGCAACTGCTAACGAGTGTGCGGTGTCTTTTTGGGGGTGATACAACTGTTCTAAAATTAGAGTCTGTATATAGACATAAAACCATTGAAGCGCACACTTTATAGGGGTGAGCTTTATGGTATATGAATTACAGCTCAAGGAAGCTACTAAAAAGGAAAACGCGGGATACACAGGCGTTCTCTCCACCCAGAGGAGGAGGAAGTCCCTTCTGACTGGTGCGGAGGGAGGGCGGGCAAAGGATGCATTTAATGTTGGGGCGGGGCTGCCAGCTGATGCGCCCGCCCCCCAGGCCACGCCCTCCGCCCACCTGGGGCCTCAGCCGGCTGCAAGGTACAGCTCCGCCTCCCCCCAACCCGGACTGACGCCCTCCCACCCCCCTGGGCAGCGCATGCGCGTGTTCTCTCTGCCTCGGGGACTCTGCGCTCCTGCCCCTGCAGTGGGCAACGCCCGCCCCGCCCTCCCCAGTCCTTCCGTGAGCGTCAGGAGCGCTGCCGGGAGGGGGTTCTCCTACCGTCGATGTAGGCCGGGATCTCCCCGAAGATGGTGAGGTACGACTGGTAGACGACCCCCCGGAAGATCCAGTCCACCCGGCTCTCGTTGTGGATGAGGATGGCCTGCTTGGCCACCCCGAAGGACACTACCCACACCGCCAACAGGAAGAGGAAAAAGAAGACGTCCTTCATCTGCAGAGACAGGGCGGCACCGCTGCAGCCGCACACGCCCCCCCGGCGCTCTCCCCGCCCACAGCCCCAGGCCGCCCCCAAACCCCAGCTGGGTGCAGGGAACCCTGCGAGGTGTAGGAGGGGTCGGACGTGACCGGAACCCAAGGAACGAAATGATAAACACTTTAACAGGGATCAAGAATGAGCTGTGGAGATCAAGGAAGGCTGCCTGGAAGAGGTGACATACAGCAAAGACCAGAGACGGGCATGCCAGGGGGTGGAAGCCCGATGGGCGAAGCAGAGACATGGAAACTAGGGATGTGCTTAAACCCTGGGTCGCCTCACTTGCAGCTGGCATAGGGGGCCCCCTCATCCCCTTACCATCCTCTTCATGATGATGATCTTGGGCCCCAGCGTCTTACTGATGGTAAAAATGTGCATCAGCCGGAGGCAGAACATGATGAAATCCAGGGAGAGGATGACGCGCCCGGAGTACAGCAATGCTGGTATGAGCCTGGCCAGGGGCAGAAGCAGGGACCCCCTCAGCTCCCTGCTCGCAGAGCATGTCCCTGGTCACCCACCCAGCTGCCCCAGCCCACGTGAGGCCCCTGGAGGCAAAGGGCTCTGGTGGTCCCTGGACCCCGAAGTGTTAAAAACTGGGTGTGAGCTCAGGGAACAGAGCCTCCAGGGAGGCGTTCTCCAGAAAGGTCCGGAAGCCCAGCCTCAGGCAGGGCAGCCAGGCCTGACGGGCATCCTGGCAACCAGGAGGCTGGGCCGGGTCCCTCTCACTTTGTGGAGAAAGGGGACCATGGCCCAGTAGACACGGGTGGCCTAGTGGGCAGTGGAGAGGCCCAGGGCCACAGAAGGAGGGATGCCCCGTGCAGGTGGGCACCCCCTGAGGTGACAACGAGCTCTCACATCTCCTCCAACATTCCCCGGGGTTCGTAGGGTCGCCCACTCGACAGACGACAAATGCATTCACGGGAGCTCAGCCCGCCAGGTGGCACCGGCTCCGACCCCAGTCCCGAGCCCAGCCCTGGGGGTGCTGCTGCCCCGGACACGAGGGGTGCCACCAGGGGAGAGGGTGGGCGTCTTCGTGGCCACCCACCTGCAGGTCAGTCCTGCTATGAAGAGCAAGATGGCAGCGATGTCCAGTTTATTCCAGAAGTCACTGAAGTACACGAAGACTGTCTTCCTCAGCCCGCACCCGGCGGGGTCGTAGAAGAGCTGCGAGGGGGCGGGTAGGGAGGCTGTGCTGTCGTCACCAGCAGCGAGAACACTCGCTCCTTCCCGGGGGGGGGGGGGGGGGACTCCCACGGCCCCTGCGTCAGGAAGAGCAGGCGAGGCCGCCCCCCACCCCAGTCCTGCTGGATGGGCCAAGGTGTGTGCTGGCTGTGGCGAGCCCCCTCCCCACTGGAGGCAGCCCCCCAGGAGCTTTGTTCCTACTTCCTGCAGTGACTCCGGGCGCAGGGTGGGACCCAGGGGGGCACCATGGGAACCTCGTTGGCCTGCCTGGCTGGAGTCCCCACACCTTTCCCTGGGTACCAGACCCCAGACCCCAGCAGCTGGGGGGAGGGGGCAGGCAGGAGGCCCCATGGGAACACCGGGTCCCTTCCCTGGGACCTCAGAACAGATCAGGGAGGAGGGCGCACCCTCTGTTCTGGGACTGCCAGCTATGAGGCCGGGGTGCAGGGCCTGGGGCTCTGGCCCCCTCGTGGAGAGGCTCTGGCTGCAGGAGGCTATGCAGCCAATGAGAGGAGAGCCAGCCCCACATCACCAGTCCGGCTGCATCTCCTTCCTAGCAACTCTTGGGCCCCGGGCCGACAGGACAGGAGGTGGTGTTTCCACACTGTGCACTAAGGGGCCAAGGCCCACTGTGGGGAAGCGCCCAAGCCAGTGCTCCCAGGGTGGGTGGCAGGGACAGGGGACCGCGGTGGTGGGGGGGCGGTGGGGGGGCAGCCAAGGGACGCACCTGCCGCAGCTCCTCGCACACGAGGGAGAAGAGCCAGAAGTAGATGAGGTACTCGCAGCAGGAGGGCGTGGTCTGGAAGTCCACCATGAGCACGTAGGCAAAGAGGCAGAGGAAGACGAAGTACCACAAGATGTTCAGGTGGAAGATGACCACGGGCGCGGTGAAGAAGGCGCGGATGCGGGGCAGGCCCCGCACGGCCTGCAGCCTCCTCTCCCTGCAGGGACGAGCACGGGAGGGAGAGAGCACGGGGGACCTCAGCCACCCACACACGGCCCGGGCGGCAGAGGAGGAGGACCGGGACGCAGCTGAGGCTGTGCACCCGCTGACCCCACACATGCAGTTACAGAGAGAGGGCTGGACCAGATGACCCCGCAAAGGGAGGACCCAAGAGAGCCCCGGGCTTGGTTCTTAGGGCTGTAGCAAACACTCGGGCCATGCGGGTGCTGGGGGCACAGTGGATGGTCAGTGCAGGGCAGGTGCTGGGGGCTTCGCATGGGTGGGGCCCCTCCCTCTGCCTCCTGCCCATATGCATCTCGACCCTTCTAGATCCAGCTGCAGCCACAAGGACACACGCAGCTTGCCTCCAGCGGGGCATTCGGGAATGAAGGTCCCGAGCCCCTGGCCCCGCCCGCAGCCCCACAGCCCGGCGGGCACCTGAAGGAGGTGAGGTCAGTGTAGAGCAGCGGGAAGGCCAGCATGCACAGGATCACCCGCCAGAGCCCGTTGTCCACACAGAGGTGGCCCCACCACACCTTGGTCAGGAAGGCCTGTGAACAGAGGGGTGGTTCATGACAGGGGGCACCCGCACCCCACCCTGACCCCGTGTCCCCTGTGCTCCCTCCCTAAGGGTGAGTGACCTGTCTGACCCGGGCGCACTGACCCCACTCGCTCAAGCACAGCGCCCTCTGAGACTCGGTGGGCAGCACAGGATGGGGGGCTCTTCCAGCTGAGGAAGAGGCTCCGGGTGGGCAGAACCAGGCCAGGGTGTCCCAGAGGTAAGGACGGAGACAGGGCTCAGACTCAGGGCCCCAGGCTCCAGGGCCCATCTTCCTCCCACTGTAGCTGCAGGTCTCCGGCTCTCACCAGCTGGCCCCTCTAAGCTCTGTCGGGGTACCAGAGGGCAGGCCTTCTCCCCACCACGTCCCCAGGCCCAGCACAGGCCTGCACACAACGGTGCTGCATGGACACAGTGACGGCATGAAGCCGTGCTCCAAGGAAGCGCTGGTGTCCGAGAGGCACCTCCCACATGCCAGGCCTGCCGCAGGCGTGGAGGCAACACTGGAAGCTCCTGCCCTCCGTGCTCCAGGGGGGCGCTCTGCCCCCTCCCACATCTCCTTCCCAAGGCCCAGGCCAGGGGCTGATGTGCGGAGGTGAGCAACTGCCGTCATGACCGCCACCCCCCTCACTTAGCACCAGTTTCTTTAACTGTGAAATGGGAGGAGAGAGGGCCTGCCCATGGGCCCGATGGGCCAGGCGCTGTCCCTGGGTCCCCAAGGGACCCAAAATGCGTGAAGATGTGTGCCATCTCTGGGAGCAGGAGGCTGTGTCCGGCCCGACAGCACCATGGGAAGGTGTTTCTGAAAACGGGCCCTCAGAAGGTCACCTGGATGCCCCCGTGGGACACAAACTTCATGTCCTTGGCCTCCAGGGCCAGCTGCAGGCAGGTGGTCTTCCCCCAGGCCTCCGACACGCGGATGAGCAGTTTCTGTGCTCTCTCTTCATCCTTCCGGTAGCACTCAGTGAAGACCCCTGGACAGAAAAGGTAGACCTGTGTGACAGCAGCAGAGTCCCAATCCCTGATGCCTGGGGACAGTGTCAGAGAGTGGCCTCTCCAGATGGCACAGCCTGGACAGGAACAGAGACTGAGACCCAGACGAGGACCCCAGGGTGACATGAGGGGCTGAGACCCAGGACAAGGACCCCAGGGTGACACATGAGGAGCCGAGCCGTGGTCAGAGACCGCCGCTCTGTGGATCTCACCGATGGCTCTGTGCTCGTACTCGTCAGCCAGCGCCAGCATCTCCTCCGAGCTGTCCGTGTCCTGCTCCTCCTTGGATAGCTCCTTCAGGATCTTGGTGCAGGCCAAGGCCGCGGCAATGCAGTCCTGACTCTGGGGCCCGGGGAAAGCCAGTGAGGACCTGGATGGTCCAGCCCGGGGAACCCCTGACACTGCCCAAGGCTGATGAAAGCAGAGACCCGGGACACATGGGCCGCTGGGCGATTACTTGTGGTGGCCCCTGACTATAGAAACCATTTGGGTCCTCCGCATAAACATGCAAGCCTTTTGTGGTGGCCCAGCCTCCTGCACTGGCCAGTGGGAGTGGTCTGTTTGCCAGGGGGCCCCCATGCCCACCCAGAACACAGATTGGACACAGGGCATCAGCACAGCCCTGTGGCAGGAGTCCCAGCTCTCCCTGGGTGTCAGGCCAACCCCAGGCATGGGGTCAATGGCCAGAGGGCACTCCCAAGAGGGGAAATGGGACCAGGTCCATTCATGTCCCCGTCCAGGCTCAGAGCACCTTGCCTCAGTGGTACTGCCAGCACCAGGCATCAGAGGGGCTAAGAAAAATCTCAAAGAAGGTGCTGCTCAGGTCAGAAGGCAGCATGGGGCAGGATGAGGGGTTAGGGTCGCAGTCTTTCCATCTCGGGGCCCCACGGGGCACACCCCAGGCTACAGTCAGGCCTGGCCCTGCCGCTGACTCACCATGCACCTTGGGAGAGGGCGAACCTCCCAGAGAAGTGAGAAGCCACCAATGCCACTCTGCTGGGGACACTGGGCAGACAGCCAACTCCTCAAGAGCAATTTGGAAATGCCAACACTGAGAACAGGGGCCCTCTCTGAGAAAAAACTACAAAACTCTCCTTTCCTTTTACAGGGGGCATCAGCTTGAATTAAAGGAAAGCCACGCAGGGAAGACTGGCGCCTACAGCATTCTGCTTCTCAAGGTCGCCTGGAGCATACTCCATCGCGGACCATGAAGCCGCACGTGGGCCTGGCGACTATGGAGCTGCCCCGCTCAGCTGGATGATGTTCCCTGACTGCCACGGATGGGCTCCGGGCAGGGGTGTCTGGGGCCTGCTCCTTGTCTAAGTAACAGATTATCTCTGCCAAGATCCCCAGGTCACTGGAAAGAGACACGGCCCCTCCGGGCTGGAATTTGCCCTGCTGTCGGCATTGGGCTCCCTGGCCAGGCTCCCCAGTGGGAGCTCTGTCACTGGTCCACCCACAACTGTGTGTGCCGGGAAGCAGGTCTGGTTACCTGATCCCAGATGATTTCTGCCAGCTCCCGGCGGTTCTGGACGATGGCCCAAATGAGAAGATCACGGACCGGGTCCATGGTGAAGGCGACATGGCCTGATGAATGCTTGTACAGAGACCGGAGACTCACTCCCTGCACCTGGTGAGCAGTGGATGGTCAGAGCCCCCCACCCAGGTCCCCACAGGCATCAGATTCCCCGGGGGGCCTATTGGGGGTGCAGGTCCTGGGCCCAGCCCCACACCTTCTCAGAACCACGGTCCCTGGAGGGCGAGCCCTGCAGCCTGCATTTTCAGCAACACCCCAGGAAGTTCTCACGCACACTGCAGCTTCAAAACCCATCTCTCTGGAGAGACGGAGGAACATCCAGAAAGTGGAATACCCAGCTAACTCCTTTGCCAACAGTTACAGACTCTTGTTACACACCAGGCACCTCAAGCTTCTTTAGTTGTATCTGATGGCATCAAAGCCTTGTCTATGAAGGAGAATTCTAACACAGAGTCTGTTGATAGATTCATGGCTGTGAGCTCCTCAGGGAACCTACACAGTGTTTCCTTCAGAGAAGGCCAACAAGAAAGAGCTGCTGAAGGACAGCGAGGCGACATGTGAGCCGAGGGCACCCTGGCCCCAGACACACTCAACATACATAACGACAAAAGAACCCAGGCTTCTGGGCTGATCATAAACAAACACATACTGAGACAGTCTGGAAACGATTCCTGGAACAGAGAATGCATTTCCCACATCACACACAAAGGTGCACTTTCCTTAAGTGATTTTAGAAATTCCTTGAAGGCTCATCTTTATTAAAAATTTAGCTTATTTTCTCAAATTACAGACATGGCTAAGTATGAGGGTTCACTCTAGACCTTTTCTTTCTTTTTCTTTTTTAAATATATATATACATTTTTTTTTCCATGAGGAAGATTGTCCCTGAGCTAACATCCGTGCCCATCTTCCTCTATGTTGTATGTGGGATGCCACCACAGCATGGCTTGATGAGTGATGTGTAGGTCCATGCCCAGGATCCAAACCCATGAACCCCAGGCCGCCAAAGTGGAGCATAAGAACTTAACCACTACACCACCAGGCTGGCCCCTACACTGGACCTTCTTAAGCACATTCCAAGTGGGCATCTTAACTACACTGCAATCAAGAAGAGCAGAACTGTGAATATAGAAAGTTGAGCTCCAACCACGTCCTTCTCAGGGGTCAATGGGACAATGGACAGATCTGAAAACCTGAAAGAAGTGGATAATTTTCTAGCAGGAAAAAAAAACACCAAAACCAAATCTGATCTTAGAACAGACAAAAAAAACTAGACAGGAACCATCAGGAAAGAAACTGAGACAGTTATTAGAGCTACTCCCCAGAAAGGCACCAGGCCCCGAGGGACTCACCAGGGAGTTTGCTGAGCACGTAAAAAGCAGTGAATCCCGGCCACACAGACTGTTCCAGAGCAGAGCAAGAAGGCCGGCTTCCCAATGGGTTTTACAAGGCTAACATAAAATTGATCCCAGAACCTGACAAACGCAGCCGCCAAATAAAACTACAAAGGTTTAAACATTCTAATGCCAAAACCTCAAAAATATTGGCAACACAATCCAGCTCATACTAAACACATATTACACTGCAAGCAAGTTGAGAATCAAGACGGGAATAAAAAGAACTCACTATCAGGAAATCTATGAAAATAATTCATCAAATTCATAGGTCAAGGGAGAAGAGCAGCTCAACTTCTCAAAAGGCGTCTGACAAAACCCAGCACGCAGGCTTCATTTTGTAAAACTTTAATGAATCAGGAGATGGATAGGCCCTGACATTAAACACATGTGCAAACACCAGCATTGTACTTAACAGTGGATGCCACGGGGTTCCCATCAAACGAGGATGCAGCCACCTCAGTGGACCAGGAACAGAGACAGCATTGTACCAATCACACCAGCAGAAACACTGCCTTGGACTGAAGCGGACAGAGCAAACAGGATGGGGAAGTCTGTGGACTCTGGGACCCTACAGGATGCAAAACAGAGCTGCCCAGCTGGCAACATGCATTATCCTTCAAGCGACTGGGGGGGGGGGGGGGGGGGGGGGGGGGGGAGGGAGCGAGGAAGGGGGCTGAAGGGGGGCACAGAGGTCATCAGGCTGCCACTCCCACCACAGGCACAGGGAACAAGGCAGTTTCCTCCTCAGTGTCAGAGGGTGGGGTCACTTCCTTGGACCAGGATGCCACCCCCCAGTGCCTAAGAGGCAAGGCTGCTGCCCTCTGCTGTAGGGATGGCCACCACCTGGGGCCACAGGGGTGACAATGCTGCCCTGGCAGGCCCAGAGGCCACGTCAAGCCAAAGAGAGTTATCTCGAGCCTTAAGGTCTAATGGGTTTGGGACTTGTTAGAACCCATCACCCCTTCCTTCTTTCTGATTTCTCCCTCTGGGAATGGGAGTGTCCATCCTTGTCCCACCGCTGTATCTGGAGGCACATAACTCATCTGGCCTCAGAGGCTCCCAGAGGGAGGGGGCTCTGCCTCAGGATGAAGGCAGCTTGAGCCTCACCCACATCTGATTTAGGGACATTTAGATGAGACTCTGGATTTTAGACTTTAGAGTTGATGCTGGAACAAGTCAAGACTTTGGGGCTGTTGGTATTTTGCATGTGAGAAGGACATGAATTTTGGGGGACCAGAAGTTCTCCCTTTTGGGGACAGAATGGTGTCCTCAAAATTCATATGTTGAGGCCTAAAACCTCCACTGTGACTGCATTTGTAAATAGGGCCTTTAAGGAGGTGATTAAGTTAAATAAGGTCATAGAGTGAGGCCCTGATACAGTAGGACTGGTGTCCTTATAAAAAGAGGAAGAGAGGAGACGGGCCCCATGGCTAAGTGGTTAAAGTTCTGCGTGCTCCACTTCAGCAGGCCAGGTTCGCAGGTTCAGATCCTGGGTGCAAACCTACTCCACTCATCAGCCGTGCTGTAGAGGCGTCCCACATACAAAGTAGAGGAAGATGGGCACACATGTCAGCTCAGGGTAAATCTTCCTCACGAAAAAGAAGAATGAAAAAAAAAGAGGAAGAGATACACAAAGCACACACAGAGGAAAAGTCACGTGAAGACATGGCAAGCAGGTGGCCGTCTGCAAGCTAAGAGAGGCCTCACCAGAAACCGGCCCTGCCTACACCTTGATCTTGGACGTTCAGCCTCCAGGTTGTGGGACAATAAATATTTAAACCACCCCGTCTGTGGTCTTTGTTATGGCAGCCCTAGCTTCTAAGACACGGAGCATACTTCTTTTCTAATAAAAATAAAAGCTCATTTTTTAGAAAGCTCTGAGGACACAGCAGGGACCCAGCACACAGGCCGAGCCGGGCGGGGGCCACGTTACCAGCACGCACGTTGAGCTTGATGTGCGGCACGGGAAGCGTGAGCCGCGGCCGGTCGCTGGTCTGGGGCCGGGGGTACAGCAGCTGTGTGGAATCCCCCAGGAGCTCCCGCAGCACCTGGGCCACATGGTGCATCTGCACTCGCGGGGCGGCGGGCGCACAGGCCAGGCGCTCCGGCTCCTCGGCCAGCACCTTCTGCAGCTTGCAGTGGAACAGGCAGGAGGGGTCCAGGTTCTTGTACAGGTAGAGCAGGCTGTCCCACGTGACCAACTCCTTCAGCCGCACCCCGTGCTCCAGGAAGAGCTTCACAAACTCGGGCTTGTTGGAGATGAGGGCAGCCGTCATCATGGGGTGCAGCTCTGAAGGCTGAGAGAGGGTGCCATGGGGGGGTCATTGCCTTAGTCATCGCCTCACGTAATCCTGATCTCAGTGTCCCTGGAGACTGAATGACTGCTGTCTCCAGCTTAGGGAGCATGGAACTCCCAGGTCACCCTCCACCAAGGGAAGGGCTGGCATCTAGACAGAGCCCACCCTCCAGGGCCTGTCCTTGCGATCCGTGTCGGCCCAACAAGTCCCTCCTCAGGGCAGCCCCGAGAAGCCTTACCTTCCACTGCCGCTCGTCAGTGAAGATCTCGCTCCGGGCGATGTCCACGCGATTCCACGCCACCGCTAACTTCAGCTGGTGGTCCCAGTTCTCGTGGCCAAAGTGGTCATGGCTCCGAGAGGCTGCAGGAAAAACCACATGCGTCAGGGGACTTCGATCTGGGTCTCAAAGCCACCTCCCATGGGCACCCCTGCCATTTAATAAAGTCAGAGAAGGCGGGATCCCTCACCAACCCCAGGCTGTCAATCATTTTAATGGAGTAAATCAGTGCTCAGTTGCAACCTTCCCCTCACACACACATACTGTTAGAGAATCTTGGGGTTTCAGTCACCCCTCTTCCCCTGGCTCAGCCCCACTTCCCCTCGCCACCCCCACCTCCTGGTCAAGTGGAGGAAGACGCGAACTCTGAAAGGCAGGCATTTTTACACCAATGTCCAAAGATACAGCTCTACCAGCCCTCACACTTCCTGTTTTGCCTGGATTTCAAAACCGCCACCTCACCCAGGTCCTCAGAATAAACATTTTGCCCAACTAGTTTCTGCTTTCTCTGTTCAACATCTTAAAACATTGCTTGTTATTTGCGGAAGAAAAAAAAGAACTTTGGCCCTCACCTCACACCACACGCAAAGTGGATCTGAGGCGGATCCCAGACCTGAGAATGAGAGCCGTCCCTACCGAGCTTCTCCTGTGACACGGAAGAAAATATTTGCCCCTGGGGACAGGCAAGGATTTCTTGGGAGGCAAAGAACATGACCGCAAAGGAAAAAACTGATAAATTAATCTGCATTAAAGTTTCAGCCTTCTGCCCTTCAAAGACACCTTGAAGGAAATACAGAAGCAAGCCACAGACCAAGAGAAAATGTTCCCAGCCCAGGTATCTGATGGGGCATTTGTATCAGAACATATCAAGAACTCATACAGCTAAAAAATGAGAAGACAAAGAACCAAATACACATGGACAGAAGACCTGAAAGACACTTCCCCAAGATGCCATACAAATGGCCAACAAGCCGTGGAAAAGACGCTCCCCATCATGGGTCATGAGGGAGCCGCCAATTCAAACCACAGTGAGATAGCACCTCACACCCACTAGGATGGCTGCAGTGTGAAAGACGGACAATAGCAAGTGTTGGCGAGGATGAGGGCAGCTGGGACGCTCACCCACGGCTGGCAGAGAGGTGACAGGCTAGGATCTTTTTGGAAAACAGTTTGGCAGTTTCTTATGAAGTTAAACATTGACCATACAGCACCAGTAATTCCACTCCTCGATGGGCACCCAAGAGAAATGAAAGCAAATAGCAGCCTCATTCATAACAGCCCCAACCTGGAGACAGCCTAAATGTCCGTCAACGCGTGAATGGAAAAAGAAATGGTTGTAGATGCTCACACAACAGAATGCTACCCCGCGGCAAAAAGGAACCGTGTTCTGAGACCCGCCACACAGAAGAACCGCAAAAACGGTGCACTGAGCAAAGGAAGGAAGTCACCAAAGAACAAATAGTGTACGACTCCATTTAGGTGCCGTTCTAGGATGGGTAAAACCGATATATAGTGACAGAAAGCTGGGGGCGGAGTGGAGGGAGGTTTGCCTACAAAGGGGCAGGAGAGAACTTTCTGGGGTGAGGGGACTGTCCTGTATCCGGATTATGGTGGGCACATGGGTGCCCACACCTGTAAAAATCCATCTGGCAGTAAACTTAGAATGGGGGTACTGTATATAGCCTGTACCTCAATAAAGCTGATTTTTGAAAAGGGTTGATATTGAAAAACCATATATGTATATATTTCTGTATAGAGAGATATTTTCATATATGCCCATATCACAAGGAGAGTCCCTTTCTCCCACCCCAGACGCCCACCCCCTTTCCCCTAAGCAACCAATTACAGCCAATCCCATTGGTTTGCTTTCAGAAATAGACGCTCTCTTTCTCTCTCCATAATCTCTCTCTTTTCCCGCCCTGCACCCATGGGAGGTGCCATCCATGCTGCTCTGCACAACATGGAGCTATGCCAAAATAATCTTCCTAGGACTTTTTATTGAGGATAGCAGACCTCCAAAGTGCACCAGTCTTAACTGCACAGCCCGATGCCTTTTCGCTGACATCTACACCTGAACAACCACCAAGGTCAAGAGCTGCAGCATTCCAGCTCCCCAGAGGCCCCCTCACGCCCCTTCGGCTCAGTACCTGCCCCAGAGTGACCACGAGTCTACAGCTTTCTCCTGAACTTCATAACAGTTGTTGGTATTTGGTGCCCCATGTCCATGGGGTCTATCCTGGGCCATGAGCAGGGGTCCTTCCCCCTCCCAGTGCTGTGCACTGATGGTCAGACTGAGCGCCCACACTGGCCCCGTGTCACTGCCTTCGAGGGCCACGGCAGCTTCAGGTTCCACTGTACACAGGCTGCCTGGTGTCCCTCTTCTTGTTCCTTTGGCTGCTCAGAGACAAAGGCAAGGAAGAGACAGATGCTTTCATGGCCTGTTTGTAAACAGGACAGTTTAGGGCTGTGACGGGAACACCCTCAAGCCCCTGTCTTCATCTGGATATTCACACAGCTTTCCTGACCCTTGGTGTCCTTGCTGGCGGGGCAGTCGGGGTCCACCGTGGTGACAAGTCACAGCTCCTGACCCTGGCCAGTCCACATCCCCATACCCCCCACGCCCCCACATCCGCACACCCCCACACTTGCACATCTGCACACTCCCACACCCCTCTGCTCTGATTCTGTTGAATCAGCTCTTCCCAGCTCCTCTCTGTCTGAGCAGGACTCTCCCTGGACAGAGGCCTTTAAACAAAAGTCTCAAGTCTTAGTTTTAAGCATTTCATTGGTCCTGTGAGGCACAATAGCTGGTCCTTTTGTCAGTAAAAGGGATGGGGAATGGATATATAGAAATAAAGGTAGTTTCACCCTCTACCACGAGAGCTTCCTGCTCTGCCATCTGGGTCTGCCTGGGGCCCGTGTCCCCAGCATTAGGGATGTCCCGGCCAAGTGGAAGCCAGCAGGGAAGGACAGGGAAGTGTTCCTTCCCCCAGAAGTGAGAGAAGAGGGAAGTGTGGGCCCGTGGAGAATGGGCCAGAGGACAGAAGTGAAACTAAGGAAAGTTCAACAGGAGCAGTAAGCCCCGAGCTTTACCACTCACGAGGCCCCCCTGCGTTTGACTCCGCTGTGTTGGAGGCACAGGAGTTTAAGCGAGGCACGAAGCGTGGGAAGTCGGGAGCAGCAATTACAAGGTGCTTTCTTCCTACTTGGAAATTTTATGAGAAAGTATGATGACCACAGAAGAATAAATTAGTGCGGCTGTGCTCAGATCTCAGTTAAGAAGATGAGTTGGAAAAGGAAGGCTATGCCCTGACAGCAGTGACAGGGCACCCACTTGCCCAGCAGGGTGTGGGGTGGGCCCCCAGCGGTGCACCGCCAGCTGCCCTCTCACTGCCCTCTGACCTGTGCGTCTGACCCAGGGGTGGTATTTTTGGCTCCTCTATACTCAGGGTCCTGAGCACCCTTTTGCCCCCTTTTCCCCCTGGTCCCCACTTTACCCAACCCTCACCTTTCAGCAAGGCCTGCAGGATGGCCACATCCACGTCCTGCTGGCCGTCCTTGCCTTCCCGGAAAATGGTCAGCAGCTGCCGCCTCCGGACGATGTCTTGGATCTGCAACAAACATTCCCCAAGTGAGGAACGTGGTAATGAGTGGGCTTCCTGACCTCTCCAAGGGGCTGGGAAAAACGAGGCCCCGAACACAAAGCCAGAGCCCTGGGCACGAGTCCTGCCTGCCTGCATGGCCAGGGCCACCACCTCACCTCTCCACACCCTGGGCAGTGAGGACAAAGGTGAGCAAGGATAATATGCAGTGACTTCCAGTGGTCTGTTGGGCACAAAACACAACCCAAGTGCGAAGAATCTTCATCTTGCTCATGAGGCAGTGTCTGCTGAATGCCCAGCATGGCTTAACATAAGAAGCATGGCTTCTCCCCCGGTCCTCCCTCCTGGGCCCTGCCTCGCCCCACCTGCCTACCTGCCTAACTATCTATCTACCTACCTACCTACCACCTATCCATCCATCCACTCATCCATCCACCCAATCATCCACCTACCTACCTATCTACCTACCTACCTGTCTGTATATCTAGGTACCTACCCACTCTATCTACTCTCATCTATCATTTATCTATCACCTATCTATTTATCTTATCTATCTATCATCTATCATTGTCTCCTAGTTGCTATGCCTGCTACCAGTTGCTGCTCCCCATGACCCCTGCACCCCGAAGCCAGGGTGGGCCTTCCACAGATTCCTCACAGCTCCTGAAGGCTTCAGACTCCTCCCCCAGCTCCCCAGGCCGGCCACACCCAGCCTCACCTGCCTTCTCATCTCCTCTCCCAGCCGGGCCATGTCCCCCACGCCTCTGCACAGACCACCCCAAGCCCAGGGCGCACCCTGGCACACGCCACCTCCACTCTAAGACCCCAACCATTCCCCATCCCTCAGGGTCCGGCTTTTATGACAACTCCAAATACCCTCTGGTCTCCCACCCAACCCCTACCCCGTCCTCCAGCCAGAACGTCTCCTGAATTTAACCCAGCTTAACAGAGATTCACAGAGCAGAGCAGCTATCATTTTCTGAGTGCAAATATGCCGACACAGTACAGAGCACTCTGCACGGATGATCTCAGTCCATCCTGAGTTTAAGTACTAATTATCCCTCTTTTACAGACAAGAAAAGGAATGCCGAGAGAGGGCATGCAAGTTCCTCCTGACACACATCCCTGTGGTGTTGGCCGCAAGTCCCTGTGATGAGACCCCATGACTGATAGCCAAGTCCGCCAATGGCAGCATCTAGGAAAAGGCCCCCTCCTGTTCACCCTTGTCACTCACCCACGGTGTAGACCCATGCTCTGAGGTTTGCTGAATGAATCACTGATCATGACTATGGAGCAGGATCCCCTCCCCAGTGAACCAGAACAATGACACAGGGGCTCCCCCCTCGGCCTGAGACTGAGTGTATGAAATGCTGTTTTCAGGCCCTTGACTCCACAATGGAAGGCAAACTAAAAAAAAGGCGCATTGACAACAGTGGGTTAGATTCCATTCTGAGAACTGCTGAATAATTTATGAACAATTGAGCAGAGGCCCCAGGGCCCACCTGCCAATTCCAAATGGATGGGGGGGGGGGGGCGCGGAAGCAGCGCTGAAGTCGGGAACTGAGCCAGCGCTCACAGCCAGACCTCCGTGTCTTTGCAAACTGCCCTGACGCTCATGGCAAAAACCATCTCACAGAACCTCCGTATCTCACTCTGAGACCACAAGAAGCACCGACAAGAACAAGGTCACTATGCCACCCGCAAAACGCCCCAGGAACTGGCCCTGCCCCATCCAGAGTGAGCCCCCTGCCTTCGACCCTCCCCAGCCCCCCATCTGGGGCTCGGACTCTCAGCAGGCCTTTCCCACACCCATGGATCCCCAAGGGAATGTCATCCCTCCACTTGCGTGTCCCTGTTGTCTTTGGTTGGTGGGCATGGACTCCCCACAGGGCTTGAAATTAGACACAGTCGGAGCTAAGCTGCTCCACGGACTGGCCCTGAGAGCACACATCAGGCACTTAAAACTGTGAATTTCCACGAGCTTTTACAACCTGGCTTCTCGTTCACAGAGCGGGATGAAAGGTACAGACCTGGATTACTTTGCCAGCCACAACTTATTGTCAGGGGAACCCAGGAGCGGAGAGGCACCACCCGCCCCTCCAGAGAATCCTGCCAGGAAACAGAAGTGAGGTGACCCCAGGACAGTGGGCCTCAGCCCCTGGGTTAAGAGTGTGGCCAGGACAGCAGAGTCAGCACAACCACAGGAAGGGTGGGTGCGGGGCCTCTGTGCAAGCTCCTCGGGCTGGCCAAGGGTTTCAGGGGCGGGTGAGGCTGACCCGCCTCACTCCTTCACACTGATGCCCTTTGGAGGCTGGGGTCAGGGCCATGGGCTGTGCTCCCTCTGCAGAGCTCATCAGGGCCACCCAAAATCTGGACTGGGGAGACAGCCACTGCTGAGGCCGACTTCAGATGCCCCAGGTCTCCCGACCAAGTAAACAGCCTCCAGGTGTCTGGGAGAAACTCTCCCACTGTAGGCATAAAAGACAAAGTTCCGATGAAAATTACTGAAAAGCAAGATTACAGAATCGCAGGGCCGTTATGATCCTGGGCTGTAACAGCCACGCTCTCCCCTGGGCCAGGAGAAGTGGGTCAGGAACGGAGAAGGGTCCAAACCAGAGATCGGGGGATTGGGGCGCCCATGAGGTTCACGGCTCAAGAGTGGAGGGGATGGCTAGAAAGCGGGGCCCCAGAGCCCCCTCTCATCTAGGCTATATGGTGATGTTCCAGAAAATCTTTGAAATCTAATGGGCTAGGTAAATAATGTCATCCTTAGAAATAAAAAAGAAAAGGAAAAGACAATAAAAGAGAAAAGGCTAAATGCAATGTGGTGTCTTGGTTGGGCCCTGGGACAGATAAAGGACACTAGTGGATCAATATGACATTGGAATAGCCTGTGTTTCGCTAACAGTGATGTCCCAGAGTTCACGTCTAAGTTTTGACAAAAGCCCTGTGTTTTGTAGGACGTTATCATCAGGAGAGGCTGGGTGAAGGGTGGACAGAAACCCTCTACTGTCTTTGCAACTTTTCTGTAAATGTAAAATAATTCCAAAACAGAGAGAGAGAACAAGCAGGCCCGAAAGAAGCTGTGCCCTGCAGCAGAGGGCCATGCCCGCCCCCCACGTGGTGTGTTCCTGGACCCGTCAGCCGTGGGTTCCTGTCTCAGAACTCCTCCGTTTCCACTCCATCCATTCTGCCCTCGGCGTGGGAAGGACTGCCCCTTTGGGTGTAACTAACTCTCTCCCAGGTCTTGAACTCAAACCCTCTGATCCGGGAGACCAGGGGGCATTCCTGGGCTGCTCACATGCAGATCCCCAGGGAGGGCCCATGCCCACTGAATCATGGGGGAGGACCCACCATGTCCTCCATCTAAGGAATGCACGGGAAGCCCTTCCAGACGGCACCCAGGAGCCAGGCTTGGGCCCCGTCTCGTCCCCCTCTACCTGCCTCCCTGTCTTGCCAACTCCTGAAGGCCTCCATTCGTCTGCCTGCCAGCCTTGAGCTTGGCGGGCTTGGCCACCCACTGCGGTCACCTCACAGCGCCCGTGCTGCCAAGTCTCAGCTCTCCATCCCTCTGCTGCCCTCCCCAGCCTCAGCACCAGCCTCCTGCCCCTCCAGTCCAGCAGGCTCCTCCTCCCACAACAGCTGTGCTCTCACCCTGCAGTGTCCCAGCCCAGCTGGAAGTTCTGCAGGCAAGAGGCTGGAGACGTGCCCTCCCTTGGCAGAACAGGTCGCTGCCTCTCGAAGGCTTCCTGCCAGCCCTGGGCCGTCTGCCCACCCGGCTCAAAGACTACCACCCTCTGCAGATCACTTCCATGCCTGCCTCAGGCCCCCTGGGGTCTCTGTTTCTGAGTCCTGTGTGTCCTAGTCCTACTTACCAGGCCAACAGCCTCCAGACGTACCAGCTGCAGGCTCATGCCTGAAGACCGACGCGCCTGCCTGCCTCACCTTTTTGGTCCACTCCACAATCCTGCCTTCGGTGAAGGTCTCAAACATCTCCTGGAAGAACATGCTCAGCTTCTGCTGAATCAGGGAGATGGTGATCTCAGAGATGGGCAGACCAGCCACCTGGGCAATGACGTCGGCCACGCGGCCCGAGCCCTCCACGATCACGCAGGGGGTGCCGTTGGTGATGGCGTTGTAGATGGTCTGCAAGGCGGGGGCCAACCATGAGCCCCGGGGCCTGAATCCCCGCCCGCCCTGACACTTCCTAAAGTGGAGAATTCTCCAACAGCATTTACTGTCAGGGCCAGTGGGCTATTGTGAAATTCACTGAACCCTTTAGTTTGCTAGCATTCCACTGCTCAGATGAAAAAGCAGCTAATCCTATATACTGTGGGGCATTCACCTCATGCATCATCTCTCGGGCCTATCGCCCCACGCCTCTGTAATGAAAGGTCTGGACATTTCCGCCCATTGACCTGTGGACACGTGAGCCATCTCCAGATACTCTCCAGAGACAGGAGGCGCTGCCTGGCCCGGACTTTCGCTCCCTCGTTAAGGCCCAGGGTAAGACCAGGACAACAAGAGAGACCCCAGGACCCAGGGTGAGATCAGCTTCAGGAAGGGGCTCGTGACCCCAGTAGGAAGGAGGCCTTCAGTGGGAGCAGGCGCCCTACTCTGGGTGCGAGGAAGCAGCCTGGGCACCGTCTGTGTGAGAGCCATGAAGAGGATGCTGCAGGGGTGGGCGTGGGGGACCAGATGCTTTCCCATCCCCCAGGACACCCCAAGGTTCTAGGTTGACCTCCTGCAATCACTAAACATAAACGGACGTTTTCTATGATCCCATAAACGAAACGTCCATGCTCCTGCCCCAAATCTGCAGGCTGTAATGTTGTTGTCTGTTCCTACAGCAGAAATAAAGTTGGTCAGCATCCCCTGAGTGAGGTGAACCACACCCCATAGGGAGGGCTCTGAAGAAAGGTTTGTGGGCAGTGAGTTAAAACCACCGAGGAGCCTGCCTTCGATTCAGCTGCTGGACCCTCGGGGCTGGGGCGTGGCCTGAGGGCCTATATTTTGAGAACCCCTTGAGGGGAGTCTGGCTGCAGAGTTGCAGAAACCCCCACGGGCTGCCCCAGGGTCCAGGAGGGGTGGTGGCGAGGGGCGCCGGCTCCATGATTGCTGCAGTCCCCTCTGGAGCCCCCTTACTTCTGTGCTGGTCAACCGCCCAGGGCCAAAGCCAGCGCAGCCCCCCCACAGCGGGGACCACTCTGCAGGCTCCCTTCCCAGCCCACCTGCCCCCTCGGAAAGGGCCCTGCCACGTGGTGGGCTTCCCTTTCTCCACCCTGTGGTGGACAAGCCCTCTTGCCAATGACCCCGCTGGGATGCTGGTAACAGCGCTTTGGGCCAGCTGTCCCCCAACAGCAAGACTCGACCCCCAAGACGCCCCCACCCTGCAGCCAGTACTCACGTGCAGTGTGCCAGGTCCCCCCTCCAGCACCACACAGACAATGGGGATCTTGATGGCCACGCCTAGGATGAAGCACAGAGGCCCCGCTTAGGGAAGGCAGGGCTCAGACTCTCCACCTGGGTACAGTTCCCACCCCCCTGCCAGCTCCGGCCTCATCCCATGCGAGCGTCGGTTGGGAGCCATGTTGTAAGTACTAAGCAGCTTTAAAGGTTGGCACCCTGGAGCTGCCAGAGCACCTGCCTTTTCTGTGTAATGAGAGCAAACTCGAGGGCCCGGTGACGGCACCTCTCTTGCCCCTGCCTCTCCTGCCCCTTTTCGGGGTGGGGGAGAGCTGGGGGCTGTGGGCCATCAGAGCGACAAGCAGGGTCCAGCAGGACACCACAGCCAGCTGCCTTTCTCTGCAGGCTTTCACAATGCCTCAACTCTGGGCGTGCCACAGGGACACATCAAGCAGTGGCACACGCACACACGTGACGTGGGAGCTTGGCATTGGAAACTCTGTCCTCTGTCCGGCCGTCCGGTCCCCACCTTGAGCTTTTTTTCAGCCAGTCGGCAGCCGGGGGATGTGTGAAGACTTCAGAAATGTCTTTCCCCGGGCCACAAACGTTCTCTCCAAGTTCCCGCATGATCTCACGGCCCCCACACACTCGCACCCCCAAACACTCCGCACCCACGTCCTCAGTGGAGCAGGGTTCTCAGGGTGGTCCCCGGACCGGCACCCTCAGCGTCACCTGGGGACTTGGGAATGAGGTTCTCACCCATCTGGACCTGTGAGTCAGAGCCTCTGGGGTGGGCCATTCTCCGGGTTGACAAGCCCCCCAGGGATGCTGATGTGCAAGGAACAACGCTGCTCCGAAGGTGCCCACCCAGCCCAGGGACAGAGCTAGAAACTCCGATATCTCGGTCCTTCTTCACCTCCCTCAAATCATATGCAAAGTCCTGTGTATTTGACCTCCCAGTGTCCTAGCCTCCATCCCATCCCACCTCAAGGAAAGATGTCCAGGCCCGAGTTTTGGCAGGTTCTGTCTTCTGAGCCGAGACATGTTTGTGTGGTCGAATGGCTATAGGATGGTCTGTGACCTGAGAGGGAGCAGAGGAGCCGGGGGCCTGCCCTGACTGTCCTTCACCTGGTTAAAAGGGACGAGAGATGACCCTACCGAATAAGTGCAAAGAGATGGTGGGAAAGAAATCCAGGTGCCTTCTGATCGCGCACCTCGAGTGCCCCGCCTGTTGAATGTCCTGGTCACGGACAGCTGTGTCCCAGACACCTTGACCAGCCTGCTCCTCTCTCTGTCCCGCGCGCCCTCGGAAGCGAGCTCCACTCACCTCCTCTCTCCTTGGTCTGCTCCGATATGAACTTCTCCAGCTTCGTCCTCAGGGGAATCTCCACCCCGTAGCGGCCGTGGGTCCCGTCATCCACAAGGATGAAGTGGGAGTGGTTGCTGTCCAGGCAGGTCAGGTGCCCTTGGCCGTCCTCATCCACGATGTACTCGGCAGGGAAGCCACCCTGAGGACGGCAGAGAAGAGTCGGACACAGACAGACGGAAAGTCCTACATCTTTAACGCTGGGAATGAGGGATCTAGTAGGCTGATAAACGACCCTCCAAAGATGCAGGAGTCCTGATCGCTGGAGCCTGTGAATGTTCCCTTGTTTGGAAGAAGGGTCTCTGCTGATGCGACGAAGTTAAGGATCTTAACATGGGAAGATTAATCTGGACTGGGTTATCCAGGTGGGTCCTAAATGCCATCACAAGTGTCCCTGAAAGAGAGAGGCAGATGGACACGTGACGACAGAAGAGGCGGAGGCCGTGTGACCACGAAGGCAGAGGCTGGAGTGATGTGGCCACAAGCCAAGGAAAGCCGGCAGCCGCCAGAAGCTGGACGGGGCAAGGAAGGACCCTCCCCTAGAGCCTCTGGAGGAAGCACGGCTCTGCCGACAACTTGACTGTGGCCAAGTCATACCGATCTCGGAGTTCTGGCCTCCGGAAACGGCAGAGAGGAAATTTCTGTTGCTCTAAGCCACCAGGTTTGTGACATTTGTTGCAGCCGCCCCAGGACAGTGATCCCAGAGGGACGGCTGCTGGACCAGCGCACACCCCCTGTTGTCCACAGGGGCCGGCAGGCTGGTATCGTGGGGAGTCTTATGAACTCCAAATGTGGGGAAGAGAACATAGTGATCCTGGAAGTCACCCACTCTCTCTCGGCCTCAGATTTCCGCTCCACAGAATGAGCACACAGGACAGGACCAGCCCCGTCCAGCCAAGTGCGTCTACGATGCTGACACAGATGGAACACAAAGGCCGGAGTCGGGCTGCCCAGATCTCGAGCATTTGTGATGGCTAAAGGAATCACACCAGAGAGGCTCCCCGGGAAACGAGCACAGGCTGCACGGCCCAGGGGAGAAGGGCCGGTTCCCGAGTCACCACTCATGGGGCAGTTATGAGAAAGCCTCCTCAGAAGTCACGGAGATGATGGGGTTCAGGGCAGGCCGCCCCAAGATGTGTGCCACTCTGCCATGCGGATTCTTCCGAGCTGAAGACAATAAAGGCTGGGAAGACTCAGGAAGAACATTCAACCTTACCCCAAACTGCCTAAAAGAATTTCACCTAGAAGGCCTGTTCCAGGAAGCCATAAGATATCACACCGTAAGATAGCTATAGTATAACGTGAAATAGGTGCAATAGAAAGGCACCAACAGGGGCCGGCCCGGTGGTGCAGTGGTTAAGTTTGCACGTTCCACTTCAGCGGCCCAGGGTTCACCAGTTCCGATCCCGGGTGCGGACATGGCATCACTTGGCAAGCCATGCTGTGGTAGGCGTCCCACATATAAAGTAGAGGAAGATGGGCACGGATGTTAGCTCAGGGCCAGTCTTCCTCAGCAAAAAGAGGAGGATTGGCAGTAGTTAGCTCAGGACTAACCTTCCTCAAAAAGAAAGAAAGAAAGGCACCAGCAAGCCCATTTTTGGCCCAGCAAAACTTGCTTTAACAAACATTTGCATTTCCGTCTCCATGTAAATTGTCTTCCTCCCCTCTGAAATCCCAAAGACTACCCCAACCTCCTCCTTTGCCTTTAACTGAAGATGCTACTTAAGCTGGCAGCTTTGGCCAGATGGCCGAGTTATGCAGTGTCCTTGGTTTCTCCCATGTATACATGTCATAAAGCTCTGTTGATTTTCCCCTGTTATTCTGTCTCATGTGAATTTAATTTGTAGTCCAGACAGAAGGACCCAGAGTGGGCAGAGGAATTCTTTCTCCCCTACAGAGGCTTGTGTTTGGGGCCAGTGTCCCCCGAGCTTTCCTGACTCTGTGGACTAAGTGGACGTGTGCTCATTATGCCAAATCTAGTGTCCCTAAACAATCTTATCAGATGAAACAAATTATCTTTTCCAACTCAAGGCTCCGTATTTGAGCAATTGCTTCCCACAGCTGCACCCAGTGAAATGGAAACAGGAGCGCTCTCTCTTCAATCTTAAAAGAAGCTCCTTGTGGGTAATGACTGTCGGAAGTCAGAGCATCATGCAGTCCCTGGGCTGGAGGAGATCTGAGTGCAGGGGTTCAAGGGTCACAAGGTCACACTTTGGGATCAGACAGCCTGGGGTCAAGCCCACCCAGACGCTCATGGGCCGCGTGCTCTTGGCCAAGCCACCTCCTTGCACTCAGCCCCCTTCCTTTCTCATCTGAGTGGCTGTTAGCAGAGCCCCAGACCAGCAGTGGCTCTTAGGCGACTCCTATGTGGACCCATCTTGTAATCTCAAGGGGGAAACCAGAGTCCAGCCAATTAGCTACTTGTCCCGGGTCACCAGCATCTGCAGTGCGGGGGCCTCGAGCCCAGAGCTCCTGTGTCCCTGTCCAGCCTCTCCCCTACACGCTGCATCTACCCTGGTGCCCAGATGGTGGTCTGTCCACTGCTGTCCCCCGTCAGATCCTACACATCAACTCCCTGCCTCCCGTCTCTCCTCTGACCCCACCACCCCAGGAGCACGCCCACTCGGCTCACCGTGGGATGGATCAGGCCTTCTCGGTTGTGCAAGGTGCCCCACGTGGCAATTCCAATGGTGACGACTTCTCCTTCGTTGTAGCTGCTGCTCAGGCTGAAGTCGCGCACGGCCTCACCCACCTGCTTCATCACGCCCGTGTGGGTCCCCCCAGTGATAATCCAGGCCCCTGGGGAAAGGAGAGAGGGTGGGCAGGCCCATGGGTCCTGGTGCGCACCCTGCCACGCCTGAGCTTGACACCTAAGGCCCTGCATGCTTCTGATGCTCAGTCCCCCATGCCCGCCGAGCCCCTACTCAAGGGCCTTCAAACTCATGATCAGGGGTAAGTCTTAAAAGCTGGAGGCATCACAGTCTCTTGTTTCAGAGTGTCCTATAAAGCCATAGTGATGAAA
The DNA here is from genome assembly GCF_021613505.1 of Equus quagga. Taxonomy (NCBI): domain Eukaryota; kingdom Metazoa; phylum Chordata; class Mammalia; order Perissodactyla; family Equidae; genus Equus; species Equus quagga. Next base: position 39,022,716 of record NC_060287.1, on the reverse strand, counting down.
ACAGCACGGTACTGGTACAAAACAGACACACAGGTCAATGGAACAGAATTGAGAGCCCCACACATCTACAGACAGTTAATCTTCAACAAAGGAGCCACAAACATACAGGGAGAAAGGAAAGTCTCTTCAATAAATGGTGTTGGGAAAACTGGACAGCCACACACACAAGAATGAAAGTAGACCGTTATCTCACACCCTACACAAAAATTAACTCAAAATGAACTAGAGACTTGAATCTAAGACCTGAAACCATAAAACACCTAGAAGAAAATATAGGCAGTACACTCTTTGACACTGGTCTTAGCAGCATCTTTTCGAATACCATGTCTACTCGGGCAAGGGAAACAAAAGAAAAAATAAACAAGCGGGACTTCATCAGACTAAAGAGCTTCTGTAAGGCAAAGGAAACCAGGAACAAAACGAAAAGACAGCCCACCGACTGGGAGAAAATGTTTGCAAATAATATATCCAACAAGGGGTTAATCTCCATAATATAAAGAACTCACACAACTGAACTATAAAAAAAACAAACAACCCGATCAAAAAATGGGCAGAGGATATGGACAGACAATTTTTCCAAAGAAGACATACAGATGGACAACAGGCAAATGAAAAGATGTTCAACATCACTAATGATTAGGAAATGCAAATCAAAACTACAGCGAGATATCACCTCACACCCATCAGAATGGCTATAATTAACAAGACAAAAAATAACAAATGTGGGAGAGGTTGTGGAGAAAAGGGAATGTAAACTGATGCAGCCACTATGGAAAACAGTATGGAGATTTCTTAAAAATAGAAATACCATACGATCCAGCTATCCCACTTCTGGATATTTATCCAAAGAACATTAAATCAACAATACAGAGAGATCTATGCACCCTTATGTTCGCTGCAGCGTAATTCACAACAACCAAGACATGGGAGCGACCCAAGTGCCCATCAACTGATGAATGAGTAAAGAAGAGGTGGTGTATATATATACGATGGAGTACTACTCAGTCATAAAAAAGACAAAATCGTCCCATTTGCAACAACATGGATGGACCTTGAGGGTATGGTGTTAAAGAAATAAGCTAGATAGAGAAAGACAAGATAGAGAAAGATAAATGAGCTAGATACAGAAAGCTAGATAGAGAAAGGATTTCACTCATATGTGGAAGATAAACTAACACATGGACAAAGAGAACAATTTAGTGGCTACCAGAGGGGAAGGGGGCTGGGGGTGGGCACAAGGGGGTGATGGATATAAAGTAGACTATTGGTGGTGCGCACGATGCAGCCTATACAGAAACTGAAATATAATAATGTACACCTGAAATTATACAATGTTATAAACCAATATGACCTCAATAAAATAATTTAAAAAAAAAAAAAACAGGATTTCAGAGGAAGCCAAACCGCGATTACGTCCTCAACGCTGCAGCTGGGAGCCAAGGTTTCCTGTGCTGCTCAGGGAGGCGGGGACAGGAACAGGCCCCCCAGCCCACCCCACCCCCAGCTCCTGACGGCAGGCCTTGTCCTCTCTGCCTGCCTCCTGTCCGGTCTCGGAAACATGGCACCTCAGAAATTTCTCTGAATGCTTCTATATCAAGACACATAAACTTCCCTTCTTCCCCTTGGTTTTTGGGCATAGAGTGTGGTAGACTGCATCCCTGTGTCCGCCACTGGGCCCTGTTCCCTGTGCGGGATCATAAGTCCCACCCACTGCCACACAACTTACAGAGGCCCCTATGGGGGACACACCTCCCACCCCACTGTCCAGCCCGACCAGTGGCCCGGTTTGGTCCTCTCATGCTGGCAAGAAGAACCGATGCCAGGTCTGAGGAACCTGAATTTGCGCCAGCTGTTTTTGCAGTACTCCATCTGCCACGAGGACAGCAGGTCCCCTGTGGGGTCTGCTCCTCTGGTCTGTGTCCCGGAATGAGAAGACACATGGAGCGGACCTGCAGCCGCTGACCTGCAGCCACCTCCTTGAAACATAAGCCAAGAGCCACGTCTGCTCTTGTTTGGGCTGCCTGGTCCCAGCACGGTGCCGACAACTGTACAGGCATTGAAGCCTGGAAGCCAGTCATGGCGTCGCCATAAAAACCAAACTAAACCACGTGGCACTGGCCTTGGGGCCGGGAAGTGGCTGATTGACAGTAAACGCTGAAAAGATAACCACGAGATGTGGTACAACCGTCACCCGTGACTCCCTGGGGACAGGTGAGCACCTGCTGAATGTGCGGCAGAGGTTACAAGTGTGCTTGCTGATGGTCAGCTGCACTGAGCCAAGATTCGGTCGATCTGCAGGCAGGGACGGAGGGAAATGGAAGGATCCCGAAAACCCAGGGCCTACAAGTAGACAATGAAATTGAGCGACATGGGCCAATTAAGACTCAGATTAAGACTCTGTTTCAGGGCAAAGGCCAAACCGAGGGTGTGGCCCTCACACCCTTGGCTGAAACCAGATCCCAGAAAGAGGCTCAGTGCCCTCTGGGTGACCCCAGTCTCACCTGGACCCCAAATCCTTGCTCTCGGGGCATTGACTTACACTGGCAGAACCCCCTCAGGGGCCCTGGGCATGGGATCTGCTTATCGATTGTCACTTTGAGAGAGCCCCGAGGGCCGCCTCCCGAGGAGCCCTGGATACTTCAGGCGGACACAGGGTCCCGGCACACAGCCCCTGCCCTGCTCTTACTGGGAGTGTAACCTCAGGGAGGGAGTCAATGACGGAAACGAATCCTTCCTTCCATGACACTGACAGAAAGATTAGGTAACAGGAACTCACTCGCACCCCCCAGGCTAACCCAGGCTCCTGGCCTCCTCTGCCCGCCCGCGGAAGCTCACAGCTTCCAGGCCTCCTCTAGGCGCAGAGCAGGGCGTCACCATCGGGGAGTGAGCCAGGGCCCTGTCTGTCCTGACAGGCAAGCCAAGCCAGCCGTGGGGCAGCAGCAGGACATCAGGGAAGGAGGGTGGGCAGGGAGCGCCGGGTGAGTCTGACCACATGCTTCTCCACTGGGGCCCAGAGTGGCCTCAGGGACCCCCGAGGGCCAAGCAGTCCCAACGCCCCGGCTCTGTCTCGCAGGGACGCACTCCTCCCTCAGCCTGCCCCTTGCTCCCAGGCCTGAGCGCTCCCTGTGGTCCAGGCCTCATGTCCCCCCTCCCAGGCGTTACCTGTGGTCTGGGCCACCTTGACCAGGCCTCTGCGGAAGACGTTCTTCAGCCTGGGCTTCATGTTAAAGTCCTTGGCCCCTCCAGTGACCGAGATGAGAAGGTTGGGGACATCCAGGCCCCAGTGCTGGGTGATGAGGTGGTAGATGACGCTGGAGGGCGTGTCCTGGGAGAGGCGGACATACTGCGGGGAAGTCAGAGGACAGCAGAGGAGGCTGGGTCAGTGGCCAGCTGGGCCAGTCCGAGGCCACAGCACAGTGGGGGACAGTGTCCCCACCCCCGGCCATGTCCCATAGCCCCAAGCGGGCCGTGGTCACCTCACCCCTGGGTCTAGATTCAATGAGGGTTGCAGCCATACAGGGCATGAATTGGGAGAAAAGGGGGAGGCAAAGGCCCAGAAGAGGGGCCCCACGGCAAAGAACTGCCCCTCATCGTCACGGACCCTCAGCCCAGCTGCCTCTCTACTCTCCCTCTCTGTGTCGGGGGCACCCCACGCTGGAGACCCCATGTCTGCTTCAGTCCCACAGTAAAGGCCAGCCCGCCGTCGTGTCCTCCCAGGTTTAACCAGCAGCTGTCCTGTCCTTCCTTCTCTCCGTCTTCATCTAGTACAGTCTCCCTCTTGGCCACACGCCTGCCCTGGGTCTCCATGACCTGTCACTTTGGGTCAGTTGCCCTTGGCCTCTGGTCCAGACACTGCCCTCCAGGGCCACTCTCACTCAGAGCCCCTGTGCTGCAGAAGAACGCCCGTGCTCCATGGAGGACGCCTCCTCTCGGGTTGGGCCAGCCACACCTAAGACACCCAGCCCACTGGACTGGCCCTGAGAGTGGCTCCAAAGGACAGGGGCTTGGTGAGCACCCAACACGTGGTGGTGCTGATGCAGCGGGCTCTGGGCCGGTGGCCACCCAGGAAGCTGGTGTGACCCCATCCTCGGACCCTCCTTGTGCAACCTCTTTGGCCAAGTGGGCGGCGTCTCAGAGACTCAGAGGAGTTGAGGAGAAAAGTCACACTCAGTTAGTAAGAGGTTCAGGGTTTCCAGAGCCCCAGCACAGAAGAAGTGGCTCCACCAGACCCCATAGGTCAACGATGCCCAAAAGCTGCATCAAAATCCTGCAGAAGACTGGTTAAAATGAGGGAGGCTGGGCACCCAATTCAGCAGGTCTAGGGTGGGGCCCGAGAGTTCGCTTGGCAGTGCTGTTGGTCCAGGGACCACCCTGCGATCCACCGTACATGACAGACTCGCCAGGGCCTGGGCCTCCCTCTGCCCCTCCCGTGTTCCTGAGCAAGCTCAAGGCTCTGCTGGCCTCCCACCCTGCTGTGCGGCCCCCTGGCACAGCTCTCGCCTCTGCTACTGGGTCTGTTAGCCTTGGGGAGCCCCGCCTGCCCCACCCTTAGCCCTGGGAGGGCTCTGTGCCCTGGGATTTCACCCAGCCTCTCCCTCCAAACCCAGGAAGTCCCAGCCACCAAGGGTCACTGACAGTGGGGTCTGGTCCACAGTAAGAATAATGGAGTGATGGAAACCAACCTTTCCCACCTTCTGACCCAGGCCCATGAAGGCAATGTCACCAAAGGCGTCCGTTGGCATCTCCTGGACATGCTTCTTTGGGTCCCATTCCTTGCCCTGGAAGGCACAGGGCCAGGTGGCCTCCTCCAAGTGCTGCTCATGCGTGTAACCACACTCGCACACCACCTTCCTGCAAAGACCACACAGTCACCAGAGGTAACGGGGTGCCTGTCCTGCTCCTGCTGGGGGTGTCACAGAGGCCCAGTGGAGACCCAGGACTTTCACCCCACCCAGCAGTAACGAGGCATCCTGGCCAGAGTGTCAGTGGAGGCCACATGGGGGCAGTATAAGGCACCCCTGCCCCTCCTAGCCAGGGTGGGATCAGGGGAGGCCCAGTGGGGAGCTGGAACTCCCCCCACTGCACAAGCAGGAACAAGAAGCCCCTCCCCACCAAGCATTAGTTGAAGCTCAGGGGGACTTGGCCCTCCGCCTCTACAAGGCAGTGACGGGATGGTGCCCTTCCTCCCCATAGGCAGCTCATAGTGGACCACCTGAAACACAGGATCAAGAGTCTTACACCGTAATCCCTACAATATCAAGGTTTCAACTGGAAATCAGTAGCCATACCAGAAACCAGGAAAATCTCAACCAGAATGAGAAAAGACAAGAGACACCAGGACCAAGATGACACAGATGTTGGAATGATCTGGCAAGGATTTTAAGGCAGGCACCACAAAAATGCTTTAACAAGAAATTGTGAACACACTTGGAAAAAATGAAAAAATATAAAGTCTCAGCAAAGAAATAGACGACACATCAAATATAAATTTTAGGACTGAAAAATGCATTAAACAAAATTTTTAAAACTCACTGGATGAATTCAGCATCAGAATCGAGGTGACAGAGGAAAGAATCCATGAATTTGAAGACAGAACAGTCGAAATGAACCAATGTGAACAACAGAGAGAAAACAGGCCTAAATAAACAAATAAACAGACCCTCTGGGGCCTGTAGAACTATGACAAAAGATCAAACATTCACATCATCAGAGTCCCCGAAGGACAAGAGAAAGAAGGCAAGGCTGAAAAAGTATGTAAAGAAATTATGACCAAGTGAGAGCCTTCCCAGGAATGCAAGGTTGGGTTAACATTTAAAAATCAATTGATCTAATGTACCATATTTGCAAAATAAAGGAGGAAAGTCATATGATCAATTGCTTGGATGCATAAAGTATTTTACCAAATTCAACCCCCACTCATAATAACAACATTCAACAAACTAGGAATAAAGGAGAATTCCCCAACCTGATAAAAAGCATCTATGAAAGTCCTACTGGCAACAGCATACTCAATGATGAAAGGTTGAATGCTTTATCCTGGAGACCGAGGACAAGACAAGGACGTCCACCCTCACCACTGCTATTCAGCAGGGTGCTAGAGGCCCTGGCTAACGAAATAAGCAAGGAAGAAAGAGAGATAGAGAAAAGGCAAACAGATAGGAAAAGAAGTAAAACCATATTTATGCACAGATAACATAATTGTGTGTGTCGAAAATCCTAAGGAATCTACAAAAAAAAACCACAAGAATTGACAAGAAAGTCTAACAAGTTTGTAGGACACAAGGTCAACAAACATTAATCAACTTCATTCTATATAGAAGAAACAAACAATTAGAAAGTGAAATTTTAAAAAAACAATACTACCAACAATAGCAAAAAAGAAAAAAGAATGGCCAAAATTTCTCGTATTTGAAAAAAAAAGACACAAATCTACAGATTCAAGAATATGAGTGAACACTAAACAGGATAAGCCCAAAGGAGATGCACACCAAGATGTGTAATGGTCAAACTTCCAAAAACTAAAGACAAAGGAAAAATCTTGAAAACAGCAAGACAGAAATGATACTTTGCCAGTTGGAGGAAAACAATTCAAACAACAACTGACTTCTCATCAGAAGCCAGGAAGAAATAGCGCAACATTTTTCAAATACTGAAAGACAAAAACTATCAGCCCAGAATTCTATATCAGCAAAAATGTCATTCACATATGAAAGGGAAGTCAAGACATCCTCAGACGAAAGAAAACTAAGGGAATTTGTCACCAGCAGAGCTACCCTACAAGGATGGCTAAAGGAAGTTCTCTAAACAGAAATGAGATGATAAAAGAAGGAATTTTGGATTATCAGAAAGGAACAAAGAATAACGGAAAGAGAAAAAATACGGGTAAATAGAATACCTTTTCCTTCTCCGGAATTTTCTGAATTATGTTTGATGGTTGGGTTGAGCCAAAGTTACAACACTTTCTAACATGGTGCTCAATGCATGTGGAGGAAATATTTTAAGCAATTATATTATAAATGGGAATGAGTAAGGGATGTGAAAGGAGGTAATGTTTCTACGCTTCACTCAAACTGGTCAACACCAGGAGACTAAGTCATACACATATTGGCAGATTATGTAAGACCAGCAGATGAGCAGATATCAGTAGATTGTGATAAACTGTGAATATATAATATAAACCTGGAGCAACAAATAAACAAAGCTCTACAAAGAGATACTCTCAAAAATAGTGTGGATAAATCAAAATGGAACTCTAAAAATTATTCAAGTAACCTACAGAAAGGCAGGAAAAGAAATACAGAGCAAACTGAGAACCAAAAAGAACATGGCAGACTCAAGTCCCAACATATCAATAATCCCATTAAATGTAATGTCTGAATAGACGAGTTGAAAAGCAGAGATTGGCAGAGTGCATAAAAAAAATCAGACCCGATTATTGGTTGTCTACAAAAACCTCACTTCAAATATAACGATATAGGCCCGTTGAAAGCGAAGGACCACACAGCAACCAAGAGGAGCCAACTGTCTACACAGCAACTCAGACGGATCTCAACGGCCTTACGCCGAGTGAAAAAAAAGCCAGTCAGACGATCACATAGTGTATGATTCCATTTATGTGACATTCTAGAAATGAAAAAATTGTAGAGACGGAGAACAGATGAATGGTCGCCAGGGGTCAGGGATGGCGGGGTAGACGCAAGTCTGTAGCCAGTGGTGGGACCATGGAATCTCTCTGTAGTATCTTCGCAACCTCCTGTAAGTTTATAATTATTTCAAAATAAAAGGATTAAAAACCCCACACAGTGCAGGCTCAAAGCAGAAACTCTCAGCCACGGGCCAGCAGGATGCACACGGTCCCCCAAACTCTCCCCTCCCACCAGCCCCAGCTGGATGCCCGTGGTCATGCTCCAGAACTCCAGCCTCCGGGAGCTGCCCCTGTGTTTTCTGCTTTTCCCCAGCAAGAATGCATTGACGGCTCTTTCAGCTCTTACCTCCTCTCTTATTTTCTTTGTCTTCAGGGGTTGAAATCTCTTTATTCCTTTACTACTATATACTGGGGTTTCAGGAGACAGAGGAGATAAGTGTGTTCGTCACTCCTTATTTGACTGGAAATCTACAGATGTTTTAGATTCCTACTTTTTGCTGGTAATAAATGACCCAGACGACCAGATGCAGATGAGACCCCGAAAAAAGTCTAAAACCAGAGGAAAGCTGAGCCAGATGGTACAGGCGACAGACTCCTGGACCAGAAGAAAGAGGACAAGTTTCTCTGCCACCCAGCAAGTGTGACCTCATATGCTTCTGACTCTCAAGTTCTCAGTCAGTAAATGGGAAAAATAATGCTTTCACTGCCCCCAACCCTGCAAAACTCTGTGAAGGTCAAATGAGGTTGGGATGGGAAATAATTTATCAAATTAGTGCAAATTAACTAACCATGCATGGACGATGGATCAGTGAAAAGACCCACTGCCTACTGATACCCAAGAGCTCCTGGGCTCCTCTCAGGCTGTCCTTCCCTACTCGTGAAGCAGGTCCCTGGCCAGCCCCAGTTTCCACTGCTCACACAGGGTCTCCCAGGACTGCCCATGCCATGATGGACTCGAGGCACGCCCACTGACCATCCCATCCTCTGAGACCCCTAACGAGACTCAAGGCACTCTCAGACCTGCGGGGGTCTTAGGGAACACCTTGCGTGGCCCCCTCAATCTATGGATGAGAGCGCTGGAGCCAGGGTGGGGGAGGGGGTCACCAGGACAGGGACCCGAGCTCTCGTATTTTGGCTCACTGCTGCCCCAAATTTTCTCTTAAGTTTCTAACAGCCAGCCCATAATAAGCTTCCTCCTTTCCCTCTCCTCTTGAACCATCGCCCTCGGGTGAGATTAGATCTTGAATCTGTGTGTGTTCCCTAGCTGGACACAGCGCAGGAAATGTGCTGAGAGCGCTGACCCAGAAATTAAACAATCAGAGAATCTGCTCCTGAGCTCTTGGCCTAGATGGGCATAAACGGGAACACCACGGCTAGCATCCTGTGGGAGAAATGAGAGCTCCATTCTCTCCAATCTGGGTCCCTTCCTGCAACCTGAAGGAGCCGTCATAACACCAGAATGAACTAGCCATTCCATCTACTATCTCCCTGGGGCAGCTCCTCTCCTTAAACCTGATCCTAATACAGGTGCTTCTGGAAGTTTTCAGAACCAAACGCATCCTGAGCACTATTTCTCCAAAGCGGGACGGAAATACTAAAGAAGGAAGATCTGGATCCCCCAACCCTCGCTGACCCCCGCCAACATTTCTCCACTGGTTTAGCATTCAGAGGAAAGAAGGGGTCGGGGCCTAGATCAATGGCACCCCGAACCCCTACAAACAGAAACCAGATTACCGCAATAGTCTACAAAATGTTTTCGAAACCAGATTCCTACACAGGAAGTTATGTATCACAAGTTCCCTCTGAGGCTGTTTTCATAAACCCATTTAAAAATAATGAAAGCTGGAGACCTCATTACAAAGTACTCTCTGTATATTGTCAGAATAAGTGGTGTGAACCCGAAACTCTGATTATGCACCAAGAATACGAGAGGTCACTAGCCGTGAAGCTGTCAGCTGGAGCACGGTGGCGACCTTCTCAGCTCAAGGTCACTCCTATGACCGCTCAGTGAGGAATAAGGGGTCTTATCTGAAGCAGAGCCATGCCAGAGGTGTGAACCCCAAAACATCCATGGGGCACTTTTAGTAATAACACCTGAGCACATTACAGGACCCCAGAAACGACGTGATCATCGGTGACTGTTCACCTCTCACTCCATACCGTAATCCGCTTCTATCTTCCCCTATGTCATTCAACAAATATAAGTGGATGTTAACTGTTTGTCAGCAGGTCAGAGCTCAGAACTGGCAAGAGGCAGAACCACAAAGCCACACAATTACAGCACAATCGACAACTGGTATAAACGAGAAATATACAGGGGCCGGCCCGGTGGCACAGTGGCTATGTGCGCACGTTCTGCTTTGGTGGCCCCGGGTTCGCCAGTTCAGATCCCAGGTGTGGACATGGCACCGCTTGGCAAGCCATGCTGTGGCAAGCATCCCACATATAAAGTAGAGGAAGATAGGCACGGATGTTAGCTCAGGGCCAGTCTTCCTCAAAAAAGAAGAAAAGAGAGAGAGAGAAATATACAGAGTGTGGTGGGAGGGAGAGGTGACCTCTTGGGGTGTGGTCAAGGAGGGCTCCATAGCAGAGGCAGCATCTGCAACAGGCCTTGAAGGATAAGTAGGAGTTCACCAGGTGACAAAGAAGGAGTACAAGTGAGGAAGAGCGTGGCCCAAGTGTGGCACAGCACAGACTAGGGTGTGGGTGTTGGGGAAATGCAGACACGAATGAACACGGTTTGTGGGGTAAATAGAAATGCTCTGAGCACCCTAGGCCTACGTGGATATGGGACTGTCCCCCTGCCGAGGTGGGCCGGTCTTCCTCTGCTCAGCTTCTCTGCCTGGGAACAGAGAAAGGGCCACTCACCCAGCATCAGACAGCTTGGAGCTCTCCACAAAGTACATGCATTCTTTCTTCTTGATGTTTTCAGGAATCCAGGAACTCAGATTTTTTTGCTGAGGGCAAAAAAGGGTACTTTGAGATCCTTGGGCATCAAATCTACACTTTCAAATGAGCACATCCTAGGCTTCTCTTAGACACACTGATGCTCCCTGACAAGCTTCGAGGGTCTTTTTTCAGAGAAGCGAGGCCCCGAGCCCTCCCTGGCCATGCCAAGGGTTAAATTACCCTCACCAAAGGCCTCAGGTGTGGAGTCAGGACGGAGGAGTGAACAGGTGCGATCACCTCCTCTTGGGCCCAATTTGAACCTGCACAGCACTTTACAGTTTATCTGTCAACACTGCCTTCCTCGGGAACAACGTGGGGTGGCGGAACGGTAGCAGATGAGGCTCTGCCTTCATCCTGGCGGGACGGCAGGCTGAAGCGCCCTCCCGCCCACCTGACCAGGGGACTACAAAAGTCCAGCGTGTTCTTTCAACACGCTTCTCCGGGCCTTTCCGCGAAGTTAGCCCAGGGCTTCAGATGGTGCTAAGGGCATTCCCAGTCAAGGAAGTGAGATCACTGCACAAGGAGGTTGGAGCAACGCTTTCCAGGAGTCTGGCCCAGGACTGTCACGGTTCCCGGCTTTTCCAATCGGAGGAAGTGATCGTGCAGCCCTGGTGGGGCACAGGCCTGGCCGAACCATGCTCCCCAATTCTCCTCTCCTTAAGGGCCTTTCTGGGCTGGAGCCCCCAGGCCAGCTGAGTCTCTGCCCGGGCAGGAAATGCGCCCCTCCCTGGTGGTCACTGTGCCCCACAGGGCTCTGGTGGAGCCAGCCAACGGGCCCCCACTGACCCCCAGAAGCCCACCTTTTCACAGTTGCCGAGGAGGTACTGGGACCTCCTGTTCTTGGGGAGACTGCTGTCGCTTCGCTGCAGATTGGGGCCCGCGCCCAGGTCAGCGACCCTCCTGGGCTGCCCCCCAAAGCCCTCCTCCTGCTTGGAGCCAGCTTTCCAGGGGGTCGAGGGCTCCATCCCGACATCCCCACTCCAGCTTCCCGTCTCCCGCCTCCTTCAGGGCAGGCTTTTCTCCACCTTGCGAGGCTGAGGGTTCTGGAAACACGCCCTGGGGGCTGCTGAAATAGATCAGAGGGGAAATGAGGCAGGTGTCCTGAGAGGACCCAGCACGTGTTTCCTCGTGTGGAGCCCTGTCCGTTTGTCGGTCTGCACATTTCCCTGGCTACCCGAGCTCTGGCCCGCCGCCGGAGCCCCTGGGCAGTCCTGAAGGACACCCACATCCCCGGGGCCCCAGGGCACCCATTCATAACGGTAACAACCTCCATCACTGTGAAGGGCTCAGTCCCCACCCCTGCCACTCTGGCGTGTGCCTAGCCACATCCAGGAACCCCAAAAGGATACAAGACTTCAGAGTTCGTGCTGGAATGGGTTAAGACTTTGGGGCTGCTGGGATGAAAGGAATGTATTTTGCAAGTGATAAGGACATAGACTTTGAGGGGCCAGGGCCAGGATGCTATGGTCTGAATGTGTTCCCTTAAAGTTCCTATGTCGAAATCTAACCCCGAAAGTGAGGTATCAGGAGGCACCGCCTCTGGGAAGCGATTAGGTCATGAGAGCAGAGTCCTCATGAATGAGATTAACGCCCTGATAAAAGGGACCCCTTCTACTGTGTGAGGAGACAAGGAGAAGCCTGCAGCCCAGAAGGCGCCCCTCACCACCTGTGCTACACGCAGATCTCGGACTTCCAGCCTGCAGAACTGTGAGAAATAAAGTTCTGTTGCTTCAGCCATCCCATCTACAGTATTCTGCTAGAGCAGCCCGAACAGGCTGAGACACACCAGTGACCAGTGCCGGCCCAGTGGCCCCACCCAGGGACCTCCCCGCACAGCATTCATGGTGGAGGCCACGCCTTATACCTGTGCGGCCCTTACTGGGCCACCTGCGTCCTGAACAGCAGCTCACCTGGCCTCACAGCCAGCTTCCAAAGGAAGCAGATGGCAAGCAGTGTTCCCAGTTGACAGAAGAGGAAACTGAGGCTCCCAAAAGCTCACAGTCAGACAGCTGGCCTGTGAGGGGCTCTGGACTAGAGGCAGCTCCTGTCACCGTCTCCAGGGCTCGGCCCTGCACAGGACGAGGGTGACAGGATGGTGGGAATGAAATGGGCCGAGTGGCAGAGAGCAGTATGTGCCGTAAAAGACTTTGTCTTAAGAAACTCTGAAGTGCTCTTGCTCACGTGCCCAGTTTTTGGACAGCTGCCATCTCAGAGCACCCATCAGGGTCCTGTGCACATTTCTTCCAGTCCCACCTGCCAACAGGCTCCTGGGAAATGTGTCAAACGCCACTCCCTCCGCCCGCCACCCCGTCAGACCGGGCAAGGCAGGGCTGGAGCCACACGGTAACCGTCCCCATGCCCAGCTGCGTGGGAGACGCTGGCCAGACCCTCCCTCTCCTCCTTCTGCTCCTCCTCGCACCTGCCCCTGTCCACCCGTCTGGGCCATGGAAGAGTCTAGAAACCCAGGGCTGACAATGACCTTATAAAGTCCCCCATGCAACCTCTGGGGTCCTTCTCCCCAGAATCGCATCATCAGTCCCTTTCTTCACACATCACCTAAAAGCAATTTTGGCCACCCTGGTTCATAGCTAAGATTCTCCATAAGCAAATGGCACAGGTGTGTGTTGAGAAAGCTTCAAAAGTAATTGACTTCCAAGAAAGTAGATGACAGATAGCTAGATAGATAATAGAGAGATAGATAGATAGAAAGAAAGAAAGAATTTGACAGCACACAGGCCTAAATACACAGTCATACAAAATGCACACCTACAAATGTCGTCTGGCCCAGGGCACCTCATGAGAACCTGCGGCTATTGCCATAGAGGGCGTGGGCCTGAACAGGGCCAAGGCCGATGTGGGGCGAATGTCCAAATCTGGGCTCTGCACTGAGCAATCCGCAGTAGGAGGGAGGTCCTGTTGGGCCCACAGGAAGCAAGCACAGGTGCATGGGGGAGGGGCTGGCCATGCCCCTCGGTTTCAGCCTCCAGCAGCTTCTGCAGACAGGCTGCGCCTCACTCCCAGGTTGCTGTGTTCCAGGGGCACAGCTGAAAGAATGCCTCCCTGGTGTAAACCACCCCCACCGCCCAGAATAGACACCAAGGCCACAGAGAATAAAACTCCTGGACACAGCTTTTTACAGCTGCCATGTGGGCCCAGGACCATGGGACTCACAAGGACCGGGGCTCCTCCTTGTACTCCACCTGCCCCAGCCGAAAAGATTCACCAGGAAATAAAACAACAGACTTTACACCAGGGGGCTGGCTGTGGGCACAGTAGGCTTTATATGGGGGGCTGGCTGTAGACACACTGGACTTTATTTGGGGGGCTGGCCATAGACACACTGGCCAGCAGTGGCCTGACATGCACTGCCCTCTCTGCCTCTCTCTCTAAACCTTGCAGCTGCTCCCTGCCTCTGCTGAGGTCCAGCACCCTGTGAAGTCCTGGCTGTGAAAGGACTTTTGAGACAATAAATAGCTGGACGCAAAGGAGGTGCAAAGGAACGACCAGCGGACAGAAGTGGCCCTATGGTCTTGAACCGGGTTCAGAGCAGGAGTCTGAGATGGGCTAAGGCTCTATGTCGCCAAGTCGGGGCACAGCGCCCCCGGGCAGACGGAACCCAGGCTCTGTCGCAGCGCCGGCGCCCCTGCGCCCCGTGTCATAGCCCAGGTGGTGCCGCAGCCTCGGTCTCCGCGCCCCCGCACCCGGCAGCCCAGCCTGTGCCCGCGTCCCCGCCTGCGCCCGGGCCCACGCCGTGAGCCGCTGCCCTGCCTCGGCCCCGCGCCCCAGCGGCGCCGCAGCTCGCGCGCTCGCGCCGGCACCAGCACCCCGGCCAGCGTCTAGGTCTCCGCGCCCCGCCGCGCACTCACCCCAGGGCTGCGCACCCATCCTCCCCCAGCCCGCGCCCCTGGACCCTGGCGCAGCCTCCCCCGGCCCGCGCCTCCGCCCCAGCGCCACTCCCGCTACCTGGTCGCCGCACCCCGGTGTTGTCCATCACCCGGGCGCGTACCTGCGTCCCTCGCGCCGCTGCGCAGGACGTCCGCCCTGGCCCCGCGGGACCGCTGCATCTCCGGCCGAGCGTGCGCCCCGCACCCCGCACCCCGCACCCCGCACAGTCCGCGTCGCCCGCAGCGCGCTCTGCGTCACTCGGCCCCGCAGAGCCAGCCCTCTGCATGCCGCGCCCGCCGAGAGAGCCAAGGACCAACCTGCACGAGCCGGACCTCCCCGAAACCCCCGACCTGCGAGGTGCATCCTCCCCGGAGACCCCCGACCCAGCACTCACACGGGTGTTTGCCTCCTGAGGGGCTAGTGGCAAGTTTCTCAGCGTTTAAATGCGCGATGGCGGCGATGTCCTCAAAGCCCTACCGCACCTGCCAGGCAGGGGCAGGGAAGAGGACGGAGCGTGTCAGCGGGAGTCGGGGGAGAGGGGGGCGCCAGAGCCACGTGGCCCTGGGGCTGGGTGAGCCACTTCCCATCCAGGCCTCGGGAGCCCTTTCGCAGACTCCTGCAGCCACCCTCACTTCCGTCTTCCTGGCCGACCCAAAGCCAAGAGACCATTCCCAGTAAGGCAGGACCCAAGGGGGCAGGAGGAGCCAGAAAGCTTCACCCACACAGCACATCCCGCAGCAGGTGCTGGCCACCGGATGCACAGCCATCTAAACTCAACCCTGGTGGCACTGCCCTTCTCAGTCCTCCTGGCTGGAGGACTGGCAGCGACTGCATTCTGACTCCTGAGAAGCTGACCGGCTTTCCCCAAAGGTCCAAACCAGCAGCCCAATTCTCTCACCCCACAAAGGGCTCTGTCCTCTCCTTCCTCGCCCGGAGACTACTCCTGGGCCCCCTGGGCATCCAGAGGAGTGAAGACGGTCCTGTGGCCTCTCCAGTCTGGGGCCCAGGGGCTGCCAGCCAACTCCTGGCTGACCAGCCACCTGCTCTTTTCCTCCCCTGGGAGCGATGACGTAGTGTCCAGACTCCTGCCCAGAGCCCTCTCCTCTGGAAGGCCCCCTGCCTTCACCTGCCCCTGCCTCTCCACAAAGGAGCCTTCCAGCAGTGCTGTGGGTCCACAGGCTGAAGGATGTCCCCGTCTCACTATCCCGCCATCCGGAGGTCTCTAGCTGCTATGGGGAAGGAGTCAGACCCCATGAGAGTCCCTTGTATGGGGCAGCACGCAATCGTTTCTTCAGGACAATGATAAGAACAGAGATAGCTGGAGCCTCTCCTCCAACACAGCCAGCACCTAGGCATCAAAGACAGGGCAGCAGCTGGGACCACTGACACAGTGGCTCTGGCCTGCTGGATGGCGCACTGCAGGGGGCACAGCCCTCCACCCTCCATGGCTACAGCCTCAGAGCCGGCGGTAGTTAGCGCTGGGTGAGAGCTGGCTGCAGGCGGAGGCTTGCTACCCCTGCCACAACCCCGGAGACGAGGCTGGGACCCTGGTGAACCTGCAGTGGTGGCGGAGACCCACCCGTGTCAGCAGCTGGGTGTCAGCAGCTGTGTGCAGACCCTTCTCCAGTGCTCCTTCCCTCGGGTGCCTTCTGGCGCGAGAGCCGTCTCCTTGATGATAAGCTTACTGAGGGGTGGTGAATATTTCATGAGACAGCGATGACTGCAGAGCTGTCTGGTGGACCGGCTAGGATCGGCTGGTTTTGGTTTCCCGGCGTCGCAGGGCCTCTGTGGGAAAATCATTTAAGGTGAAGTAGTTCACAAAACAGGCTTCTGACAAAACGTCTCTGCCCACATTGTCCCCCCGTGACTCCTTCCCTTCGAGGGGAGAACCACACATTTCACAAGAAGGCCATGTTCCGTCTGCCAGGATTCTATTGCAAGAGCAGTTATGAAACATCCTTCCCACAAAAACAAAAAGACATTTGACTGGAAGGCACAAACATAGCAAGTACCGCTCATGATTGAGGGTTGTTTCAAGTTCAGAGAAGGGAAATGCAGAGCAGGGTTAGGGTTAGGCTAGGGCCTGGACATCATGCCCAAGATAAAAGCCCCTTGCTCTGGCAGCAAGGAGAAAAAGATGGCACTCTGACCGCCTAGCATCAGCACGCTCTGGTCATGAATTATACACAGGCACGGAGAAGCAGGGCAGCTGGCTCCTCGGGGAGGAGCAGGGAAGGCGGAGGGCCCACACAGTGGGGGCTGGGAGACTTTTTCTGTTTAGGGCTGGATGGTAACTGTCCCTGGCTTTGCAGCCCCATGGTCTCTGTCCCACCTGCTCAACTCTGCCCTTGCAGCTGAAACTGTGGTTTCAGCTGTGGTTTGCTGACCCCTGGTCTAGAGAGAGGTCTAAGAGGAGTGGGCTTCGTTCTGGGGGACACATTGTTTTCCTTCATCTCTGAAAGCAACAGATCATCTGCGTTCCAGAAACTTCTTATCTAAAAGGACTGCCCACGAAATTTAAAAGAAAATGGGAGTAATGGTGCTGCCCAGGAGTGTAAAGACTGCAGCTAAGAGGAGGAGCTCCTGTGGAGCACCAGGGGCGACGTGCCTGCCCAGGCTCCTCTAATAGGTGGCACGTTTCTGCGGCGACAGTGATGAGAACCGAGCTGGAAAAGCCCCCAAGCCTGAACCATCTCTCAGGACACTGAATAAAATGGAGAAATGCAGGCCGCTCTCCTCTCCCACAGGCGTGCTCTGTGGTTCCCCTCGGAGGACTGAAGCGGGCCTGCAGTCACAAGGAGGATGTGACATAAACATCGTCAGGCTGCAGTCAGCGTCGTCATGAGGAATTCAACAGAGCAGAGCTGGAGGTGGGTGGGGGCGGTGTCAGGCAGGGCCTTCGGCCTGTGCAGTGGGTCCCTTGGTCTGATGCCCTGTTCCCTGGGGACCTGTATGGTGGATGAGACCACTCTGAGCCCTGATGGGCAGGAAGGGCAGCCCAGACCCGGACTGTGTCCATTCTGTCTGAAGGCATCTCGCCCTGTCTCTTGGAGGGATGGTGTGGTGTGTGGCCTCCATCCCAGGCACCATGGCCACAACCTTCCTGACCTACTGGCCGGCCCTGGGCTGGCTGAGGACAGAGGCTAGTGGACATCAACTGGCTGAGTCCTTTCCTTTTCTAGCTGTCCAGCACCTTGTCCTCAGCTGATGCCCAGTGGGCCTTAATGTGGGTCATGAGGATCTCCCCGCTGCGGCCCGCCCCCAGTGCCCCCCAGACCTCCTTGTCTTGCTTTCCCAGTCTTTCTCCTTTCTCCGGCCTGCCCATGGGTCCCTGTGTGGTCTAACATCAGTGCACTTCCCTCCCCGCAGAGTGGAGGAGCGCCCCTCCCTCTCCGTCTCTCTCCCTCTCCCTCCATCTCTATCTCCCTCCCTCCCTCCCTCTCTCCCTCTCCATCACTCACTCTGGGGAGGCTGCATGGTGAGAATGAAGCTTCCTGCCCACAGTCCCATGAATGGGCTTGGAAGACCCCACTCGCTCATCAGAGATGGCAGCCCCGGCCCACAGCCCGACCTTGGGAACCATGACGTAAGTGGAGCCATTTTAGAATGGAGCTGGAGCTGCCATTTCAGGGGAAGTGCCTGCGTGTCCCCTTTTCTGAACCTTTGAACTGGGCCAAACCAAGCTTTCAAGAAGTCAGCAGAAAGGAGAATGTTCTGTGTGAACGGATGAGAGAAGCGCACTTCACCTGGTGACGGCAGTGCCGGACTGGTGCTGACAATGAGTACAAGCCCAGCCTTGCTGGTCAGCACCAAGGAACTCACACAACTTACCTCATCCTCCTCTTTTTCCCCCTAAAAGCCCTGAGTCCACCTCCCGTAATCGGGATGTTGTTTGTGTTCTACCTAAATCTATATACCCCGAACTGTAATTCTTTGATCCCGAATAAACGCTTTGCCTCTTGAACTGGCTTCTTGTTTTTAGATTGACAGCCTCATGAGAGCCCACAAGCCGGGTCACCCCGCACAGCTGCTCGCTGGTCCCTCAGGAACTGTGAGACAGTCAGCGTCGTTGTTCCCAGCCACGGAGTTTGAGCAGTTTGTTACGCAGCCACAGCTCGCTCATACAGTTGGAAAGCCCAGCTGGCGTAGCCTGAATGAGATCAATAGGAGAGGGCAGATGGAGAAAGGGGAGGCCAAAGCGGAGCCTGGGACGAGTCCTGTCCTTCCCAGGGCCGCAGGGGGCACAGGTGCCATGTGCGGTCAGCACACCTTTGCCAGCTGGGCCTCCGCAGGAGTCCCTCTCACAGCAGGCTGAGTGCAGACAGCAGGATGTTCTGGAAACAGTATTCCTGGTCCTGAGCACCAGAAACCCCTGCCCAGCCCAACGGGTGCAAACCACAGAGAGTGTTGGGCCCGCCCAAGGGGAGAGAGCAGAGCTCTGCTCACTTCAAGACAGACCACCAGCAGGGGCTGGCCTCATGGCTGAGTGGTTAAGTTCGCGCACTCTGCTGCAGGCAGCCCAGTGTTTCATTGGTTCGAATCCTGGGCGCGGACATGGCACTGCTCATCAAGCCATGCTGAGGCAGCATCCCACATGCTCCAGCTAGAAGGACCCACAACAAAGAATATACAAATGTACTGAGGGGCTTTGGGAAGAAAAAAAAGGAAAAAAATAAAATCTTTATAAAAAAAAAAAGAAAGAAAGACCACCAGCAGCTCCAGGCATGTCCCTTGGAAGCTGGCACTCTCCTGCTTGTGCCCTAGGACAGAGAGGATGAGGAGCAGGGCTGGGTGGCAAGGCCCCAGCTGAGCCCAAGGTGGGCTCTGAGGCCGGTGGCCCTAGGAGCTGTCCACCTAGAACCACAAGCTCCTGGCTTTGTGCCTCCCAACAGTGACTGGCCCAAGGGATGCCCTTGGCGGGGGGCAGCTCCCTCCGGCAGAGGGCACTTTCCTAGGAGGGTCTCAGCTGAGACTGTCTAGACAGGCCCTCCGGCCAGGACCCATCCCTCTGCCCAGAGTGCCCCCCGCAGTCACCAGGAGCCACTGCCCTCCTTCCACGCAGGCCCCAGGCTCGGTATCCAAGCTGCCCCATAGCAGCAGCCTGCCACAGCGGCCCCAGGCTGCCATTCTCCTTCCTGGCTCCTCCCTGACAAGGGACAGCAGCTTCCTCGGCACTGGGAGGGTCAATTCCTCAAAGGAAAACCCAGTGGATGGGAGGAGGGGAGTGTCCACTGTCCACCCTGGGGGTGACCTTGTTAGCTAGTGCCAGTTTTTGCCGTCATCTGTGGAGCAGGGCTCCAACCTCCCTCCCGGCTTGCTCTGTCACCCTCCAGCCCAAACCTTCCCCTGAGATTCTGAGGCAGCCCTGGCTGAGGGCTGAGCAGTCAGGGCTGCAGGGAAGAGGGCAGACCCCTTCCCTGGGTCCCTGTCGCCCGTGCCAGAGCAGCGCCATCCCCAAGACTGCACTGGGGCCCAGGACCCACAAGACAACCACATTCCGCCGCCCCCAAGGGCCTTCTGGCACAAAAGAGGCCCCTCCTGTCCTCTCTCCAGTCCTGAGGGCTTCAAAGAGGCAGCAAGGAGGAGACACCCAGCTGCACGTGCGGGAAATGCTGCTTGCAGGAGTCCTGGGGGACACACGGGTCTGGGGACAGGGCATCGGCAGAAATGAAGCTCATGACTCAGCTGGATTAGAACCAGATTCAGTCAGCAGGGCCTTTAGAGATATCAAATTATTTTTTTAAAAAAAGAGAGAGAGCAGAGACCATCCTATTGTGGCCAAGGCCACAGTGACAACTCCTGGATGCCACCACGGTGGGAAATCCATGGACAGAGCCCCAGAGTGACCATGGGACAGGGGAGATTCTGCCAGAAAAAAGAAGTTGTGCAGGGACACAAAGGGTGTGGGGGGTGGCGGTTTCCCCTTCTCCTCAGATGTCCCTCTGGGTCACCTCTCCTCCCTCCCGTTCTCTGGCCAACTCCAGACCTGGGCACAAGGCTCAGGCCAGCAGCTGAGTTGCAACAAGCCACAGAGACGTATTCAGGTGGCACAGGACTGATGCCTGGCCAATCCCCAAACTTGCACCTGAGTAATTGGGAAAAAGCATTCTTTCTGCTGGACTTGAAGCAGTTCAGATTTAGGCCTGGAGCAGAGGGTGGAGAGCTCTGAACACGTGCAGTTGGAGGGTGGGGATGGGTGGATACCTGGCCCTGAAAATGAGACTGAGCCACTGGATCAAGCCATACTTGAAGCCGATACCCCTGCCTTCTCAGGTACTCAAGCCAATGTTTCATTTTTGGTTTAAGTAATTTTTGGTTGCATTTCTGCCTGTGTCAGTCTTCATGTGTGGAAGCAAAACCCCGTGAGTATTATGAAATACAAGATATGTTATAGAAATTTGACTTTACACAATTGCAGGAGGAGCTGGTGACTCAGAAATCCAAAAGGAGAAGCTGGAGAAGGTGGGGGTCACCAAGCAGCCCTCCCAAGGCAGGCAGGCAGGACCACAGGAGGGAGCTTGCCTGGGAGTGGGGGAAATGTATATGTCAGCTCCGGAGGCGGCCCCACAAGGGGCTGGTGGAGAGGCTGGGG
The DNA here is from genome assembly GCF_021613505.1 of Equus quagga. Classification (NCBI taxonomy): domain Eukaryota; kingdom Metazoa; phylum Chordata; class Mammalia; order Perissodactyla; family Equidae; genus Equus; species Equus quagga. The sequence continues at coordinate 39,001,645 of NC_060287.1, read as the reverse complement.
ACAGCTGTGGCCCCTTCAGAGCTCCTGCCCCTGCGAGTTGACAGCGAGGGGAGAAGAGCTGGCTGCTGCTTGGGAAGAGGACGTGCCTCAGGGAAGACCCCGCCGCCCTCTACGTCTGTCTCCCCTTCTCTGACCAGGGGGGCCTGCGGGTGAGATGGCCACTGCTCTTCCCCCACCTTCCAGAGCCTCAATGCCAGTTTCTCTTTGGGTCGTATCGCCCTGGAGCTACACAGGGAAGGGCGTTCTGGAAAAGGCACAGCGACACAACCCAAACCACTGAACTTCTATTTATGGCGCAAAGAATCCTCACTTTACCAAGGTCAACTGAATCACCAGGACCTTCAACTAGTTCACACCCCAACCACCCTCTCGTTCAGCCACCTGGAAGTGGCCAGGGCTGCAGAAGCACCCAGAGGCTGGAGAGCCATGAGCAGGCCTGTCCCCTCCTCCTCCCTCTGTGTGGGTGCCTGGCAGGAGCCCAGCCTCACCTTCAGCTGAGATTTTTCCTGCCAGATGCCCAGGCCGCTGGACTCAGGGAGGAGTGGTCCCTACTCCATAGTGATTTCTTGGTGCAGGGAAATCCACACGCCCTCGCTATGAGCTCCTTGACCTGCTCCAGGCAGACCTTCGGGGTCTCCACACCTTTCTTCCTTCACCCATCACCTACGCAAAACTCCAGGTGCAGCCCTCTCACAGCGAGGTCCCACCCCTCGGGTGCTGTCACGGGCAGGCACCAGACTGGCAAGGCTAGAGAGCTGGGGCCTATCCCACAGCCCTCCTTGGCATAGCTCGCCCCCGCACCTGGACTGTCCCCTTCACCTGGCCACCCCAGTCCAAGTAGAAGACAGAGATGCCATCTTGGCCAGGTGGGATCAAGCCCAGGACAAGCAGGGCCAGCAACCTGAAAGCCCTCTCCCCATCAGCGGCCTGCCTACTGGCATCGTTCACAGTGTACAACGCCATCACATGCCTGCTCAGTCTCCCCCAGGACCAGATCCTGGAGACGCCTGTCTCCTGCCAGCAGCATCCTTATCCACACCCTGGGCAGTCTCTGGATACTCTGCAGCTCCTGTAGGCCCAGCCTGCCCTCCACAGCTCCCGCAGCACCTGCTCGTCCCTGTCCACCTAATGTGACTCCTCACTGGGGACAGCCAGAGGCCCTCTGCAGGCTTATGCAGCCTGGACGTTCTGGAAGCTTCCCACTGCTCTTGGTGGGGCTGAGCTTCAGTGTCTGCATCTCCCTCAGCTCAAGCCTCATTAGTCAGATCATTCTCAGCCTCTTAGTGGCTAAGAACTTGGAACGCACTGCTCTGAGACCCTAACCCAACAACCACCCATCGCCACCCTCAGCACAGCGCCCTTCCTCATTCCCCAGCCTCCCGGCAGTCCTACTCCTGGAACATTTCCTCCATGTCATGGGCCCACAGTGCCCGTGCAGACCACCACCAAAACCATGGTTCTCTGTTACTGCAGGCTTCCAACACGAGAGCAGCCCTCTCACGCCCTGGTACCCGGTACCCCAGGAGTACTACTGGCATCCGCTCGACAGCTCTGACTGGCATGTTTGTGAACTTGCCCTCCTCTCCAAAGAATGCCAAAGTCCTCTGTTCCCTGAGGAGGTCGCACGCCACTTTTGGGCCACCTCACGCAGGCATTGATGAGAGGGCTTGGGGCAAGCATCTGATGGGCAAGCCCCTCAGAGCACCCCACAGACCAGCAAAATACGGCACACGGGACAAAGGACAGAAAACGGCAGCCACTGTTGAACTGCTGCAGGAATGTTTTTCTCTTATCCGAGTCCCCTACATTGTCTTTACGATAAAAACAGCAGGGGTGGGTTGGATGGTAGATCCCACAGCAAAATTCCACTCTCCCCCACGGAATCACACTCCCTTGTCATGCCACCGGTCCCTGGTACAGGCAGGTCCTCCCCCAGTCTCAAGGCCCTGGGCTTCCGATGTTGCTGTGACATCCTGGGAAAGCAACCTTTGCCCTCTGTTAAAGAAGAAACTATTCTGACACTTGTTTAAAGGGTAAGGAAAACTTATTCAAGACAATTGTAATAGGGGAGAGAGATTGGGCTCAACTCCTAATACGAGGACAGCTGGGGATGTACAGCCAAGGAGCCGAGTGAGGGGCCAGTGGATGGAACATGACCGAGAGACTTGGAGGGTAGGGGATCTTGCTAAAGGCAGGCCAAGATGTCACTTGGGGGATGGGGAACTTCATCAGATAATGAGGTGTTAGACATCAAGGCCTGGGGGATGACTTAGCAGGGTCTTTGCTGAGACCCGGCTCCAAAGGCCGAAGACAGGACAGGGGCCCAGAAGAGAGGAGTCTCAGAGGAGGCTGCCTGAAGTCTGGTCCCCTCCCCTCTGACAGGTCTGAGAGCCCAGATGTCTGTCTGAACGCAGCCTTTGATTTCTGAGAAGTCTGAACACTCGTGAGGTCTGTTAGCGCCCTCTCGTATCTTTGGCACCTGCCTCCCTTCCTTAAACGCTGAAGGGAGCAAGGAAATCGACCCAGCTCTAGGACTGCCCTGGATTTCCATCTCAACAGTTTAAACCCCGGTGATTCGGGGCAGTTCAGAGACCATCACCTCCATGCTCTGGGCTCCGGGCTGAAGTCTCGGGTCTGGGGGATGCGGGCTGAGGGATGGGGCTCGGATCTGGGGTTGGAGCTGGGGGCCAGCGTTCCGAGCTCGGGGCTCGATGTTCGGGGCTCCGGACGGTCTTCAACCGAGTCTCAGCAGAAATGCGTCAGGGATGGACATCCAGGCGCCGCGCATGCGCGGGACCAGGCGCGCGGCCCAGGGGCCCGGCCGCGCGGGCAAGAGCGGAGCCAACACGCGGAGCGGAAGCCCAGGCGGCCCCACTGCGCTCGCGCCGTCCCGCCCCCTCACCGAGTGGCCAATGGGCTCGCAGGATCCGCCCCTGACGACGCGGGCTCCGCCCCTGGAGACGCGCCGCAGCCGTGCAGATATCCTGAGGGGTAGCGGGCGGTTGGCTGCCGGGCAGGGGTTTGGGGTGAGCTGCAGCCGCCATGAAGCTGACGCGGAAGATGGTCCTGTCCCGGGCCAAGGCCTCGGAGCTGCACAGCGTGCGGAAGCTCAACTGCTGGTGAGGGGCCGTCCTGCGCGTCGTCCCCGCTGCCCGGCACCCCCTCCCTGGGGCAGGGACCCCTGTGCCTGACACCTCTTCCCTGGAGCGGGGACCCCCGCCTGACACCCCCTCCCTGGAGCGGGGACCCCCGCCCGACACCCCCTCCCTGGAGCGGGGACCCCCGCCTGACACCCCCTCCCTGGGGCGAGGACCCCTCTGCCTGACACCTCTTCCCAAGAGTGGGGACCCCTGCCTGACACCCCCTCCCTGGAGCGGGGACCCCTCTGCCTGGCACCCTCTCCCTGGAGCGGAGACCCCTCAGCCTGACACCTCTTCCCTGGAGCGAGGGCCCCCGCCTGACACCTCTTCTTTAGGGGGAGGACCCCCTGCCCAGCACCTTCTCCGTGGGACGAAGGCCCCTCTGCCTGACACCTCTTCCCTGGGGTGGAGATCCCCCTTCCCGACACCTCCTCCCTGGGGCAAGGACCCTCCTGCCTTGCACCTCCTCCCTGGGCCGGTGACCTCCCCCCTAGACTTCTAGATAGCCTTAGTAGGGCAGATAGATCCTTCCGTGGATGGGGCTGATTTCTGACATTGCCAGTCATTGGGAGCCAACTCTCCAAATAAGGTGGGAGATCAAGGTGATTAATACTGTCAACTTAAAAAGCAAGTCTGCTTGTTATTTTACTCAAAATGGGTTTATTCAAGAATAGCCAAAAGAATTGCAATTGGTGATGTGCAAGCTATAGTGAACCACAGGCAAATCTGGAAGGAGGGGAGCTGCTTTTATAGAGAAAAAGGGGGAGCGGGAGGGGCTGTTCTAAAGGAAAGTCCACTTGGGGAAGGTAGCAGTTCAGGGCAGCAATGGCTTCTCATTGGCTGAGCTGCGGTGCTTCTCATTGGCTGAGCTGTGGCATTTCTCATTGGCTGAGCTGTGGCATTTCTCATTGGCTGGGCTGTGGCATTTCTCATTGGCTGGGCTGTGGCATTTCCCATTGGCTGGGCTGAGGCATTTCTCATTGGCTGGGCTGAGGCATTTCTCATTGGCTGGGCTGAGGCATTTCTCATTGGCTGAGCTGCAGTGTTTCTGATTGGCTGGGCTGTTGCCTGGTGAGGAAAGAAGGCTTCCTTCAGTAGAAAAGTAGCTGTGCTTCCCGTGGAAGGTGCTTCCTGTTTGGTGTAATTGAGGGTGTGTGATGGGTGTGGGAGCTCCCGCTATGGGCCTTCCTGACTCCAACTGAGTTAAGGTGTCTTTTATTAATTTCCACAATACCATTTGTCGGGGAAAGAGAGAGAACTGACTCTAAAGTAATGATTCAGTAATAGGTGCTGTGGGGTCAGTGCAGACTCAAAGGCAGGGTGGCCAGGTCAAGCTGGGCCGAGGAAGGAGCCGAAGTGCTTCCTAAACTCATGAAAGACCTGCCTGCTTCCCTGGGGACTCGGAGTGAGGCTTCATGCGCCTCTGGACGGTTGGGGGGGGGACGGGGGGGGGGGAGCCGAGAGCAGACCTTTCTCCTACCAGTGCTGGCCGATTGACTGCAGTGATCTCTGCCTGTTCATTAAGCCTTGCTCTTGCTCTGGCACAGCTGGTATTTTGGCCACAATATCCCCTCATTTGTTTTCAATAAAGCCTTCCTTTGTTCTGCATGGGGCCGTCATGCTTTCTCTAGGCAGGGAGAAACAACCGCCCTATTTCAGGCTTTCTAAAGTGTGTTTCATAAGTTGCATGTTTAGCCTTTCGATTTGGCCTCTTATAAAGACTCCCTTGTTTATTTATATTAGTGACGGAAATTATCCTAATGTGACAGCCTTGAGAATGCGCAGATCTTTGTGTCCTCCAAACGGAGCAACCTCTATGGCTCCTCTGAGAAATAACCCTCCAGCATCACGCATAGATAGTTTTGTTCTAAATCAACCAAGAAGTGTTTGACACTTTCATCAGTAATATGGGCAAGCTTTCTTTTACTTTGTCATTGAAATCATAGACATTGGTCTACAATTAAAGTTTGTAGGCATCTGTCTCTAATTTTTGGAATTTCTGTTTTTAACTTTTTGTATTCAGCTTTAACAAAATTAAAGTATGTGTGTCTTTTCTTCCCCAGGGGCAGCCGCCTCACAGATGTAAGTATTATGTCAATCATCTCCAAATGCTCTCTGATCCCAAAAGTTGTCGCCTCTTCCCCAAGAGAAGTGTTAAACTGACAGAAGGGCACCCATTCAGTTCACCCCCTAATCTGGTACTTTGTAAAGCAGAACCACTAATGAAAAAAATGCTCTCTATGCTCGAGTTTATTCTGAAGTTGCTTTGAACGTTCTCATGTGGATGGAAGGCTCCTGTGTCCTGCAGGTCTCACAGAGGAGAGAGAGGGTCCGAAGGGAGGAATCCCAGGGGGGTTGGTTTACTTTACAGAGAAGTGCACTTGGCTGGGCTCTTTTTCTATAGGTTCCTGGACTTCATGTCACTGAGGAGGGTCCTCACTTCAGCTCCCCTCGCTCAGATCCAGCATCATGCTCCCCCACACCCCCATGGCAGGAACAGATGGGGCCTCGTGGGGGGACGGTGCACAGAACTGAGCTGGGCTGTGGCTCTGGGAATAGATTTCTTTCCTTTTCTCTCTCTCTCACTCCTAGACTCAATGTCGCCAACTTGCACAGACTGTGTGCCAGCTATTTCTTTCTTATTTCCTTTTGTTTTGTAACTTTCACTGCAGCTTTCCTTAAAAACAAAGTTGGAAATGCTGAGCAGCTGGGCTGTCCAGAAAAGCTGATTCCACCTCCTGCCATAGCTGAAGTGCTGCTGACTCAGCAGCAAAAACCCCGAAACCAAAGCACTGGCATAGCACGAAACAGACCCGTTGTGAGTGCGAAGAGTTCTGACCAGACTGAGCTGTTTGAGGTCAGGCGAGGTCCGGGGCCCGTCTGGCTCCAGGCCAGTGTATGGCAGGCCCACAGATATTTGGGGTCTTACAGGATGGATGCCTTTATGGGCCACCCTCATTGCTCTTTCCACTGCATCCACAGTGTTAACGTGATCTGAGATCCGGTTTCAAGCCTGTCTCCCTTTTGGCCCAGCAGTGTTGGCAAGAAGGGGCTTCCATCCTTGCCTTGCACGTCAGGGACAGCAAAGAGGAAGGTTCTCTGTCCAGCGTAGGGGCACTGAGGTCCCCTCACCTGATGTGCTTTGAGGGCATCTGAAATTAGGAATGCCCCGTCTCAACAGCTGGCAGGGTTTGTGGTAACGATGCTGTTTTAAAGTTTTGGCGAGAGCACACCCATTTCTCCTCCTGGTCCAGGGAATGTCTAGGCTGAGAGAGGAGCATGACACAGAGCACAGTGTGCTCTTGCCTATTGTGTGTGAGCCCGGCGAGGTGAGGGGGCTACTCCACCAAGGCCCTTGAAGTGGAGGTGACTCCACCCCCAGCTGGTTTCTCTGTTGGGCTGATAGAAAGCTGACGTCACAGAGCCCGTTCCCAGTGATGTTTGCAATCACGTTCCTTATTTTTTTTTCTGAGGTCACATCGGTTTATAACGTTCTATAATTCTCAGGCATATGTCATGTTTTGACTTATATGTATAGACTGCTTCATGTTCACCACCAAAAGTCTAGCTGCTGTCCATCAACACACACACGTGACCCTTTACCCCTCTCGCCCTCCCCACCCTCTGCCCCTCTGGTAGCCACTGAGCTAATCTCTGTCTCCATATGTTTGTTTTCATCAATCCTTTTCCTTCCTAGATCTCCATCTGCCGGGAAATGCCCAGCCTGGAAGTGATCACCCTCAGGTACCTAAACCCCTGCCATCACTCTAAGTCACTGGGGCTTGGAGGAGGAGGACCCTCACATCCCTCCCCAGATCCGCGTGGCGTTCAATAACCTGAAAACTCCCAGGGAAAGTCTGGGGACCGCTTCAGGGCCAAGGCGGCCCAAGGCCAGTGAAGAACCTGGTGCTCCTCGCGCTCTGCCCACCTTTCTGGAGGCACCCTGGGCTCCCGGCTGAGCACGCCCTGCTGCGTCCCTGCCCACCCTCACCAGTCAGTGCGTGCAGCTTCTTAATGATGAGCAGCTGCCCTCACAGTGGCCGCGTGTGCCCCAGCACCCCAGCCTTTTCTGCCCTCCTGGTTCCCTCCCTGCCAGGAGCTCTGCCAGTTTCTGTGCAGCACCTGATCTGTCATTGGGAATAGTTACCTCTTGCAGAGCTATTGGCCTTTTAACAGACTTAGGAAACCTTGAACGAACTCAGTACTGTCACTGGGATTCCAGGCAGCTGGGAACTATTTGGAGGGATGTGGGGAGGGGGGAGCGCCCTCTGCTCCCGACCTCCCTCCTGCCCGTCTGGACCCGGGAGGGAGCCCACACTTGTGGACAGCCACTGCTTGCCAGATGCTGGGGTGGGCGCTTTCTGCAGGTCTCCCCATGTAAAACCATGGCATTTAAACCCTGCAAGGAAGGCAGACTCTCCCTGTTTGGTAGTTCAGAAGGTTCCGGAACTCCTGAGTGTGGCCATCCCAGGCCTTTGATCCCGTGCAGACCCCCGTGACTTACCTTCCTGATCACATGGCCGGCCACCATTTGTCCCTCACCAGCCCCTCAGCTCCTTCTCCTTTGAGCCTTCTGCGGTCACTTTGTGGACCCCCTGTCTGCCCACCTTGTGCTCACAGCACCCCTAGCCCCAGCCTGAGCCCATCCTGTGGGTGCCGTGCCTTCTCATGAGATGAAGGACTGGGCCTGGTGCTGCTCTCCCACCTCGGGCAAGGCTTGGACCTCTGTGCCTCGGTTTCCCTGTCTGTAACACAGAGGTAACACCAGCACCTGCCCCATGGCATGAGGAGTGGCTGCAATCAGGAAGGCGGAGCGTGTGCCAGGTGTGCACATGGCAGCCTGTGCGTCACTTACTCGTCAGGATATCAGTGACGCTGGGACTTGAGCCCGTGTCCCAGAAGCCTGACCTGACAAATGATGGCTTTTCCTTCCCCCAGAACAGCAGGAAACTCGGAGTCAGGGGTGGCTTCAACACCGTCCCTGCCACACACTGTCTGGGCGATTCTGGGCCGCTGAGCTGCAGGTCCTTGTGTACACAGCTCGGAGGAAGGACGGCACACAGGGTTGTTGACCGAGCTCGGGGGCACGGTGTCTGCATGTTGGCTGCCTTGAAACTAGTGGGGCCACGCCTGTGGGAACTCCTGCCTGAACGCAGGCTGGCAGTCCTTTTGTGGGTGCAGTAATTTCCCTTTGGGCTTGGTGCCTGTGGGTGGGAAGGCTGTCCTAGTCCGTCCCAGCCGCTGTGACAGAATTCCTCGAACAGCAGACGCTCCTTTCTCACGATCTGGGGGCTGGAAGTCTGAGATGAGGGTACCAGCAGTTTCGGTGTCTGGGGAAGGCCCTCTTCCTGATTCACAGGTGGCCGTCTCCTCACTATGTCCTCTGACGGTGGAAAGGCCGGGCAACTCTCTGAGGTCCCTTTTTTAGGGCACTAACCCCATTCATGAGAGCTCTACCCCCATGACCTGCTTGCCTTCTAAAGATCTTCCTGCCAACACCGCACTGGGGGTTCCGATTCAACATAGGGATCTGGGGAGGACACGAGCATTCAGCCCCTTGCAGAGGCAGTGTCAGCCCCGTGGTCAAGAAGGAGGCCTCCAGGCCAGGCTGCAGGGTCAAATCCTCGCTTTGCACCAACTGCCTGTGCCTGGGCAGCTCCTCGATCTTGAGGATTCCAAAGCCTGAGTTTCGCTCAAGAGCAAGTGGTGTCGACCTTGTACCTAGCTGCTAAGTGAAATAACCCACGTACTGAGCACAGCACTCCACGCCAGTAACTGCATGAACAAGTGAGTGTTCACTGTGGTGTCCCTGAGGGAAGAATCGTGGCGTCCCTTCAAGGTGCATGCCAAACTCAAATGCAGCCTCCAGGAAAGAATGTTCTAGATAGGTCTAGCACGTTGGGAGGGTCCCACAGAGTAGCCTGGCTCTCAGCTGCCAGCTCTGCAGGGAACAGTGGCGTCCCACAGAGCTGTGGAGGAGGAACGCGCCCGGCCCGTGTGGCACTTTGGCTGGGCACGGCCAGCTGGGGCTCTGCTGCCAAAGGAGGCTACCACCCTGAGCTGGGCGGGTGTGAGCGGCCCGGTCTGTCTGAGAGGGGAGGAGGGTGGGTGTCTGCCCAGGTCAGTTTAGACCCTCAGCTGTCTGCCTCAACCCTGGGTGGTTTTCTGTCTCTGATGTGTGCACAACTCTCTGGAACGAACTTTGAACCCATACGCTTGGTTTCTTTTCTAAACGTGGGCTTCGGGAGTTCGGTGCCCGGTCCGTGTAACGTGGAGCTTGCTTACGCTTGCCGTGGGCTTTTCTGGCACTGCCTGCTCTGGGGCACAGTGCCGGAGCCCTTGGGAGACCTCAGTTTCTTCCCTGGTCCAGGAGAGTGAAACATGCCTTCTCCCATGAGGACTAAACAGGGCGGGAGGCCAGAACGTTCCCAGCCGAGGGCCTCTCCACCCTGAAGCTCGCTTCTCTGAGCTCTCCGGGGGTCGTCTTGAGCCTGACTCATTGCAGCCGATGTTGACACACGTTTAAGGAGAGGGGTGGAGGGCGCAGACCTGGTAGTGTTTGTCTCTACCACGTTCACAACTGAGACAAGACGCACAGTGCGGAGGGTGCTGGCGGCGTGGGGGCGTGGGCGGCGCTGCTAACCAGGCGTCTCTGTGCAGTGTCAACGGCGTCTCCACACTGGAGCCCGTGAGCCAGTGCCGGCAGCTGAGCGAGCTCTACCTGCGCAAGAACCGCATCCCCAGCCTGGCCGAGCTCTTCTACCTGAAGGGCCTGCCGCGCCTGCGTGTGCTCTGGCTGGCCGAGAACCCGTGCTGCGGCCCCAACCCACACGTCTACCGCATGACCGTCCTGCGCAACCTGCCGCACCTGCAGAAGCTGGACAACCAGAGTAGGCGTCCCCACAGCTCACGCGACCCGGCTCTCTGCCCTCTGCAAACTGACCCTGCAGACCTCGCGGAGGCAACCCCCCTGTGGTCTCCTCAGGAGCTGTCCCCAGATTTGTGCTGCTCCTTCCAAAGTCACTGTCGTTCGGTGACGGGGCACAGCCCCCCCACCCCTGCACACAGGGCAGCGTCTCTTGGGTGAACCTGACAACTGTTTATCCCTGAAGCTGTTGCTTCTCCTTTTTCCCTGTTAAGTACCCTCCACTCCAGCGCTCATCCACGCACCCTGGGGAGCACACGAGAGTGTCCGGGCGGGCCAAGTGGGATCACTGCTGGTCCACGGGACCCAAGGTGGCAGTGTCCCTGTGCTCCCGCCCCCAGGTCAGGGTGCTCCCTCACTCCTCGCCCTCCCACTGGAGGTATGTGCTCCTCCTGCTGGACATGTGGATGGTCAGTTTTCACCTGTGTCCCCTGCATCACCTTGAGGCGAGCAGCCTGCCATGGGCCGTTTGTGCTCTGGCCTCCGGGAGGTCCAGCCCATTCCAGTCCATCCTCTCCAGCCAGTGAGTGCACTGGTGTTCCCTGTGTGCTGGTTCCTAATCCTTGTCACGTGCACAATTATTTTCTCCTAGGTGAGCAATGTTAAAAATATAAACTTCAGAGAAATTGTCATGTGAGTGAAATGGAATGAATACAGTGTATTCTGTTTCTTTTTAAAATTTGTCTTAATTTAGGGTTTTTTGTGAGTGTTTGCCTTTGGCAAATGCTGAAGTTCAGATTCACAAGCAGTTGCTGACCATCTGCTGTGTCCAGAGAGTGCCGGGGCAGGGGATGTGATGGTGGCGGGACTGTCCCTGCTCTCGGGCTGCAGGCCATCGGGTGGACAGACAGATGCCTCTTTTCTAAAGCAGACTGGGCTGATGGCGCAGTGAGGACGGAGCCGCGGTTAGTGGGGCTGGCACGTCTGAGGCCACTCTGATGCTTTTGCCCCCTCTCCTTCACCCGAAGCTGTGACTGAGGAGGAGCTGTCCCGAGCGTTGCTGGAGGGAGAGGAGGTCACGGGCCCCGGCAGAGAGGGCACAGGGAACGGCCAGCCGGAGCTGTCCTACACCCTGAGCACCATGAACGCCACTGCCGAGACGCAAGGGGACCCGCTGAGCTACGGCGAGGAGGAGGCCAGGTGCGCCAGCTGGGCCCATCCCAGGTCCTCCCTCGGACTCACCGGGCCTTCCCGTGGGCCGCGTCTCTGGGGAGTGAGGGAACTGTTCAGGGTGGTTCTTCCTGGTCTGTGGCTCTCAGTTGCCCCCAACCTCATGTCAGAGGCATGTCCAAGAGGAGGCGCGGGACACAGGAGCTTGTGCGACCCCGCACCCTGCCCTCCGCAGGGAGGGGCCTGGAGGTGGGACGCGGTGGGTGGGTTAGTGGGCAGGAGGGAAAGCTCTGTGGCTGTGGCCACCTGAGCCCTTCAGCCTCGGGGAGCCGGGGAGGGGGCAGTGGGTGGCGTGTGGGCCCCGAGGAAAGGCCCTCCCGACCTGCAGGGCACCTCAGATGCGGCTTGGGTGGCCTCCGAGGGCAGCTCACTGACTGTCACGGTGTTTTGAGCAGAACTGAACAAGGAGGGGTTGTGGAGACCGTGTTCACAGGGGGCCACCAGTCTGTGCGTCCACTTGGCAGATGAAGGGCCCCTTGTTTCCTGCAGTGGGGACGTCCATGGATGCCGCCTCAGTGTGGGGCAGTTGCATCCACCCCCCGTGGCAGGGGCTCTCGCACACGTCTTTTGTGTTTAGTGCCCCCCAGCCCTGGGGGAGCTTGGGGTGCAGAGAGGTTGCCCCCAACAAGATCACAGGGAAATAAGTGCTGCGGCCACGATTCCAACAGTCCTACCCTCTCGCCCAGTGCTCCCACCTCCAGAGCAGTGTCACGTGGTGGGAGTTTCCCTGCGTACTGGGGCAGGGGTCCATTGTCAGGAGTCTCTTAGTCCCATGCTCGGGGGATCTGGGATCACATGCTGCAGACATCAGTGAAGGTGCTGACAGGCCCTGAGTTCTTCAGGCCTCATGCACCATTGTCATCTGCCTCCCACCAGTGGCATCCAGGGGCAGCTCAGCCTGAAGCCCCCTTCCAGGGACCAGCTTCCATCCTTCTCACAGAGGGAGGCCGCGAGCAGTCGCAGGAACAGGGTGAGTGTGATGGAGGCAGCCCTGGCTGGAGGTGGCCATAGCTGCCTCTGCCCACAATGTGGGAACTTTTGGGGCTGGGGGCTGGAGACACCACAGGGACTCACAGAGCCAGGCCCCAGAAGGTGGGAAACCGGCCAGTTTCCAGGTCTGAGCTAATAGGAAGTGACAGAATGGTGGGGGGAGGGCTGCCTGGCATGTGCGGCTGGGCCTCCCAGCATGCGGGCTGTGCCGAGGGCCAGCTGCATGAAGGGCCCCGTGTCTGTCCTGGGGTTGGATAGGTTGCTATGCAGCACCTGAGGCTGCAGAAGTTTGCAGCTGTGGAGCAGCACCCCACCTGCAGTTAGAGGTGGGCCTCCTTGTCCTGGCCAGGGCAGGGGGTGGGGGGAGCAGGCCATGTCACCATGCAGTGACCAGAAAGCAGGCCACATGGTTCTGGAGGCTTCCCCGTAAGGAATAACAGGTTGTTGACTCAACAAGAAATAGGTCATGTGGGCAGCTGGGTGACATTGTTGGAGACATGGGTCCTCTGCAGGTTCCCGTCTGCCACCTACGTCCCTCTAGCTTGTCCTTGGGCTCATTCCCCTGGTCACAGGGCTGGCTCCTCTGGTCCAGGCTCACACCCAACAGAAGGACAGGGAACATTTCTTCCCATGTGTGTCCTCTTATTGGCAAACAACTGTTTTTTTGCCGTGTGCCCCCCACGCAGGCTTGGTTTCATCAGCTGGAATTGCCCACATCCCTGAACCAGAGGCAGTCATTGGCCCAGAGGACCCAGTCACCATGGCTAGCTTGGCCCATGACCCCCAGCCCCTGCTCCCAGGGTGCCTGGCGGTCTTCAGCCCTGCAGGGCCTAGCTTGGCCTGACCACAGCCGTCAGCGTGCTGTGGTCTCCATGTGGGCTCACATGGGCAGGGCCCCCCAGTCAAAGGGTGAGGGCCGCCTGAAACCGTGGGCTAGGGCTCAGTCACCCACTCAGTGACCAGCTGCAGCGCGTGCAGAGCCTGTGGGCAGTACAGAGATGGATGCACTGGGGCCCAGGCCTTGGAAAGGGCTAGCCCACCCTCCAGGAAAAGTGTCCCTCAGAGCTGCAGACAGATGTGACCGCAGACTGAAGGCCAGTCTAGGGAGCTGTCGCTGGGCCTGTGGCCCATCCTCCCCACCGCAGGTCAGTGTCCCCTCAGGGCTTTCCTCCTCCGAGAGGTGGCCATGTGGTCCATGCACATCCTTCCCTGACACGTTGCGGGAGGAGCCCGGATGTAGACCCAGTCCCCAGGAGCAGGCCTGTCCCTGTAGGGCACTGAGGCCGGACACCCCCTCCCCAAGCCTGGGCCTCTGCAGAGCCCAAGGGCCGTGGCCCGGAGACTGAGACTGCACCCACAAACACGGGCTAGAGACCACCCAGCTGCTGGTGCAGGCGCATGCGCCTCTGGACTCGGAGCAGATCTTCCCACATCGCAGTGCCTCGGGCTCACACCATTTCCCAGGTGTGTGTCTTAGCACGTGTTACTGAGCACCGTCCTGGGCCTCTCAGCCTGCTTTTGATCCCCACTCTCTACTGACCAGCTGTGTGACCCAGGGCCAGTTACTCAGCCTCTCTGGGCCTCAGTGCTGTAAGCGTGAGATGGGTCTGTGTGTGGGAAGTCCCTGCAGGCAGTGAGCCACACCAGTGCCTGGCTGTGGCTTCAGGCTGCCCAAGTCTCCGTCCGTGTGGTCTCTCATTGGTTGCCTGGAAGGCCCGCCCCTCCTGAAGGCCGGTAACCCATGATGTGCACGTGATGCTAGCCAGGGCCCAGTGTGTCACCTCATGGTGTGCCTCCTGGCCTTGCAGGCATGGTGCTTAGCCGGTGACTCTCTGTGCCCCCAGAACAACGTCCTGACCGCCATCCTGCTGCTGCTGCGAGAGCTGGATGCCGAGGGGCTGGAGGCCGTCCACCAGACCGTGGTCAGCCGGCTCCAGGCCCTGCACAAGCAGGAGCTGCAGGAGGACATGGAGTGACTGTCAGTGGGACCCCGAGCGGTCGGGCCCTCCTTGCAAGAGCCCGTGCTGAAGTCCCAAGCACCTGGGAGGTGGGGGTCACTGCCACAGCCGCGGCCTCCGCTGCACCCCGGGCTGAGTCTCAGCCCACAGGGCTGCTTCCTTAGGACACCTCAGCCTGCCCAGGGAAGCTGAGCGGACCGGTGACCCGGCGAAGGCAGGAGGGGTGTTGGGCACTGGCGGGCAGACCCCGTGTCTGTGCCCTCCACCGTGAGGGGCCCTGGCCGCAGCCCAGGCCCAGGCCCAAATGCCCATCAGGAGGGCCTGCCTTGACCCGGCTCTTCCTGAAGGTGGGCATTGCAGGCCTTTCTCCCTAATAAATATTCTTCCTGAATCTAATCTGGAAGCAGACATTTCCTAAATGACAGATGTGGCCTTGACATGCTTTTTAAAGGTAAAAGCTGTGGGTCATGCATGCTTTCCCATGTCAGTTCTTTGACTCGGTCATGGAATAGACCTCTCTTCCCCCCAGAGACTTCCAGAATGATGGCATCCTTAGAGAGACAAGCTGCCCTCGGATTTGCACTGGCAATCGCACAGCCACCTGCCGCCCCGGGACGTTGTGTCTGAATGGCGGGGACTGGGAGGGCCACACCCCCTCTTTTCTTCCTCCCTTTGTAAGTGCCCCCAAGCCATGCCGAGGGTTTGTGCTGACCCTGCAGGAGAGGCCTTGCACAGACAGGCCTGCCCCTTCTGTTTGGGGATCAGGGGCGGCCACAGGTGTAGCAGCCGGGCGGAAAGGGCAGCCTTCTGGAAACCATGTAAAATGTTTTCTTCCTCTGGGAGGAGTCTCAGGCCTTGCGTGATGCACGGGATGTGGGCGGTGACGCCCAGCCTTGGCAGGCCTTACTAGTGCCCCCAAAAGCCGAGGATGCCTCCACGTGGAAGGGGAGGAGTGTGAGCCCCGAGCCATTAGAGAAAAGTCTGTTCCTACTGGAGCCGAAATGACGGGACTGGAGAGGGAGAGAGTGATGTTCTGTCCGCCCCTTGCCGCCTGTTGGGGGGAATGACCACATCCCTGTGCCAGCTGAGGGCGTGTCAGCTGTGTGACAGCCACACAAATCGAAGGGGTGACTTAACCACAAGGCGGGCAAGAAACCAGTGACAGAGCGCCAGCGGCTGGAAGACCACCGCTCTCCTTGAAGGTGAAGCTCCAGTCGAGCTGCAGGCCGTTCCCAGCTCTTGAAGGAAGGCCACTGCGCACCGGCTGGGTGAAGCCCAGTTGAGGGCGGGCAGCTCCTCTGTGGGGGGATCTGTAGTTCTTCAGGACCAGGGGGTGAGTGCTGAGCACTGGGAAGCTAGGAGTCACCACGTGGGGGCATCCAGGCGGGGTGGCTGCGGGGCCTGTGTGCTCCTTCTCTTGTAATTATGGGATGTCGGACGCTCTCAATAAAGCGTTGTGTCGGTTAGAACGAGTTGGACGTGGTTATGTTAAATTAAGAATGCTGTCCCTTCCCCTCCCACCAGGGGGGGCTCACGCTGACTTCCCGCTTGCCTCGTCACCTGGTGTGCCTCAGTTGGGACCGTTGAACTGGACCCTGGTCAGGGTGAGCTGCCGCCCTCAGAGCCTTCCGCCAGCTCGCCAGGTCCTGCCCCCAGCCACCTGCTCACTTGGTGCCCTTTTGAAGCCCTCAAGCTGGACCAAGGACAGCACATCCCCCAGCCTGGAACCCACGGCCTCGGGTCTTTAACGGGCGCGTCACAGGCCCCGCTCTGAACTTCTCCCAAGTACCTCTGAAAACAGGGCTTTTGAGCAAAGCCAGTGTTGGCATTACACCATGTGCGTGTGTCCTGTTAGCCCCGTTTATAGGGGAGAGAACTGAGCCCCAGGAGGGCATGTCACCCAGCCAGAAACGCTGGTCAGTGCAGCCAGAGGTGGGCAGACACACTGTGCCTCGCCGTGGAGCTGCTGCCCAGGAACGAGAGTGGCCACTGTGTTGTAGGCACCACCCAGCGGGTCGTCCGGGCCAGCGGCTGATGCGCTGCTGTGCGAGTTCCATCACTACCCGACAGGACAAGCTGAGGGGCTTCCACTCCCAGAACTGAGTCCTGGCCCAACGTGTGATGCTGACTGGGCCAGGCCGAAGCAGAACCAGACCAGGAGGTGGCCGGCGTCCACTCCGAGCCTCCCGTGTGGAGGAGGGTGTCTCCTGCGGCAGGTGGGGCCCTTCATCCCGCAGCACTGCAGCTGGGCCCCGAGGCCCCCACAGCCCGGGAGTTTGCTGAGCTGGGCCCTTGCCCCCGCGCCCCCCACGGGTCGGGAGGTGAGCGCTGAGTTCTGGGAAGACGCGTTCATGGGGCCCTTTGCTCTTGTTGCCTGGGGGCGGTTTTCGGCAGGAGCAGGAGTGGGGAGATCTTCCACATTGTCCTTGAGCCGGGGCTGCCATGTTTGGAGGAGACACTGGTGGCTCTCTTCAATGCGCACCCTCCGGGGAAGCATGCGTGGAGGCCGCTGTCCCCAGAGGGGCCCCTGGCATGCTCACAGCTCCCCCGGGGGTCCTGGAGTCAGAGCAGTTGGGAAATTAGAGAAGGAGCAAGGGGTCTTGGCAGCTGGCGTTCTCGGAGAACAGTGATTCTCAAGGGGTGCTATAAATGGTTACATGGGTGCCAGCATTTCTCTGGGAAGCCTGGGGTCCTGAGGGGTCCCCGCCAGCGCGTAGGAACAGCCCGGGTCTGCTGAGCCGCTGCCACCGTGGCGATTGCCGAGTTCTCTCCAACTGAGGGAGTCCCGGTCCAGCTAGGAGTGGATGCTCACGGTGGCCGCACTGAGTGAGATATGGAGCTGGACGTCTGCCATCCCAGCAAGGGGAGCTGTGCCTAGTGCTGCCTGCCTGCAGCCTGGTGCTCCAACAGCGCACTCAGCCAGGGCCGGGACCACACAGGCACACAGGGCCCTACGCTCAGTTAACACTCTGCTGTCGCCATCCCGAGAGTCTTCATCACTGTTACGAGGGGCCTGCGTGTTTGTGTGCACCAGGCCGCCAGGATAACGCAGCCGGGCCTGGGCCTGGTCTCAGATGCTCCTGCAGGGCCATCACCCTCCATGTTAGGATGCAATACTGTTTCCGCGTCAAGGTAGAGCTGCCCATCATGGCAGCACGCAACGGAGGCGGGCGCCACGGTCCTTGTGCCATGTGCCCTTGCAGCCAGTGCCCTGCCCTCTCCAGGGCAGCCGGGCAGGGCAGGGCGGGAAGGGACCGGCCTATGAATCTGACCCAGGCTGATGGCGTGCTGTCCGCATCGACCCTTGGCTCAGAACGCCCAGTAGGAAAGCCGGGGCAGTCACTGCACTGTCCCCACAGGCCGACAGGCGGGTCTCCCAACGAGTGAGCACCCCGCTGCACTGTCAGACTGCAGCACACCCATGTCGGGCCTTGCTTGTCCCCGGCTGGGCTGTTGGGCACCTGGGACGGTGTCCGGAGGCCTCCCCTCCTGCCCCCAGCCCCGCATTGAGGCCCCCCGGAAAGGTTCCTCCTGAAGTCATGTCTGAGGCACCAGCCTCTGAGGTGACTTTCCAGAAAGGCTCTCCAGCTCCCCGCCAAGCGCCTGCCGCCAGCAGGACTGTAGGAAAATGCTGTATATTAAACCCGCCAGGCACAGGCTTTCTGCTTCGCCAGGTGCGTCTCAGAGATCCATGGCCCCCGTGAGACTGACTCATGGACTTCCCTTCCTGGAAAGCTCACAGAAATATCCATATTTTCCAAGGCCTGGAATTCGTCTTCACAGAGTGAGATGGAATGCAGGAGCCATAGGACAGAGAAACGATGCATTTGAAGTCCCTGCGTCCCCAGCCCGCCCCGGCTGCGTCCCTGTGGGTCTAGGCTCGGGACGGGGCTGAGGGCAGCCTGCCCATGGGGTGCGTCCTCCTGCACACCAGGGACGGTGGCTTCGGGGGAGCAGCCCTCCAGGGCTGCCCTGGGCCTCGGGGGCTGCTGTCAGGGTTGCAAGCTGGCTCTGGGTTCAGGTCTTCCCCACCTGTCCCAGCCGGTGGCCCCAGCCCTGCAGGGGCTGCTTCTTGAGGCCGGTGGTCTTGCCACCTCCACATTCGGGACTGTGTGGACACCTGCCCAGCTCCCCACTGCACAGTGGACCCCACTCAGCCCCTCCCAGGACCCTGCCTGGTCCCAGTTCACCCGGTTCCTGCGCCCCCATCACCCTTCTTTCCCCAGCCATGCTCCCCAGGGCCTGCCATTGTCCCGACACCCCTACCCTGTTCTGAGAACCTGCTGGGCACATGCTTCCCTGCAAGTGAGGCTGGGCTTGTTGTCTGTGGGGGTGGGGTTCTCAGGGGGCTCCAAGTGGGCACGCCCCACATGATCCCCACCTCCAAGAAGAGGGAGGGTCTGTGATATGATGGACAGACTGTACTATATGGCCAAGGTGAAGGGGTTTCACAGAGGTGTGGTTAAGGTCCCTAATCAGCTGATGTTGGATTATCGAAAGGGAGATTGTTTGGGTGGGCCTGGCCTAATCAGTGAGCCTCAGCACAGGCATCACCTGATCAGGCTAAGGAGGGCGTGGGCTCGGGGACCAGCGCAGCAGATGCCCCTGCTTCCTCCTGAGTTCTGCCAACATGCAGCTTGAGAGGACCTGAGTCCCTGTGAGACCACACCCCGCCGAACACCTCCGTCATGGCTATGGCTCAGCAGAGGACCCGTGAGGCCGTGTCACACTCTTGGGCCGTGGAGAGGTCACAGCCGGGGTGTTTGAAGCTGCCATGTTTGTGGTGGTTTCTAGGAAACCGACAGTCTCCTTGTGGGGGCAGGTCCTGCGGGAACTCCAGCCCACAGCTGAGCCCTGCGCCTGCCAGCAGCTCCCTCCTGGGCTGTGCCCGCTGCCGGCCCCTGGGCCACCCCCATGCACGAGCCCCCTGCTGTCCCTTAGGTCTGCATGGTGGGACCCACAGGGGCATTGCCACCACGGAGTCCCTCAACAGAGCGCCTCTCAACCACGTGATGCGTGTCCGGGTTAACATAGTGGTGGAGTCTTCCGCAGGACTTGTCAGAGCCTTTACTGGGGCTCTTTGGCCCATGACTCCTGAGCAGACTCCACACACAGTGTCTCCATTGTCAGACACAGAAGCCAGGGCATTTGGCCCCAGCCTCCTGGGGTCACGTTCAGTGGCGCACACATACACATGTGAGAAATACTGAAGTAAGTTCTCGTGCCTCTCGTGAATCTCGTGCCTGCAAGAGCCGCCCTGCCCTGGGCCCGGGCCTCCTGGAGCAGGCTCTGCTTCCACGATGGCAAGCCCCTCTCCCGTGGGCAGGGCGCAGTGGGGGCACACTTGGTCAGCACCCTGTGTGTGCAGCCCTCACCCCACTGGCAACCACCCGAGCACCTGCGGGGGACACAGGCCCCCCACATGTCAGCTGTCACACGGGCCCCAGAAGCTGTGTCCTCGAGGGTTAGCTGGTGGCATAGCCCGTTGGGTCTGGGGTGCAAGGCCCACTCCCTGACCTGGGACCGGCTCTAGGGCGGCTGGGCCTCTGTTTGGGAAGCCGAGGTGTTGGCTGCGAGGAGGACGAGGGCCTCGCCGGGGAGCAGCAATGAACGGGCTGCACCTGGCCCCGGGGCCCTCTGCAGCTGCCACAGCCTCAGCCTCGGCCTCCCAGGCTGCGGGCCCGGCAGCCAACGGCACCCGCTGATGCCCCTCCAGCCTGGGAGACGGCCTCCTCCTGCGGGGAGGGCGAGTGGCTCCAGGACAGCCAGCGGCAGGCCTGGGAGGACGTGCTGTGGAGGCAGAGGCCAGCAGGGCGCTGGGTCCTGTCGTTGTGGCTGGAACGTCCGCTGAGGGCCTGTTTTACGAGCGTCTCCAGATGCTGCATGTTAAATTTAAGCAAAACCGTTGGGAAAACCTGGAAAATTAGCCTCCCGGCCTCCTCCCGTCCCCCTCCCCAGGCTGGGCATTGGGCGCCCTGGGGCGGCCTCACCCTGATACTGCAGCGGGTCAAGGGGCACAGGGCAAGGGAGAGGCAGCCCTGGGCAGCGCCTAGGCCAGCTTGGCACCTGGGCAGGCAGTGGCTGTGTGGTGAAGAGAGTAGGCACGTGGCTGTACACTGGAGGGTGTCCCTGCCACCAGCCAGGGTCCCCTTCAAGGGGGTCGCCACCTCTGAGCTCCAGCCTCCCCACTCCTGTGCACAGGCACATGCCACACACATGCACACCCGTGTGCAATCACACATGCAGGCACATAATGCACACGCACACACGGCACATAATGC